>NW_008582919.1:86017-101571 GCF_000691845.1 Merops nubicus | reverse complement strand
AGGTTTCGCAGGTTTGATGTGGCAGTAGGCCCCTGTCTCTTTGCATCAGGAAAATACTCTTAGCTGAATTGCCTCTTTAAAAAACAGCATGTCCCGTGTGTTGTGGACACCAGCTACCTCACTTGCAGGAGGACCCTGCCTTTCAAAACAGTTAAGTTCAAACCTGTTTTGGTGCACAGGCTGCTTGTGCTATAGCTTAGATTTTTGTCCTAGTCAGACATGTCTCAGAGGAGGTAGGCATCGCAGGCTGCCCCTGTCCAAATACCAGCTTTCTTGTTCAGCAGCAAACTTGAAGCATTTTTTCTCCCCTCTACTCCTTCTATTCCCTGCGTAACTGAGGATCAAAACACCAGAGGGGCAGGGTACTATTGCAGTGCAGTCGTAGCACAAATTATTTGCCCTGAGCCAAGACCTAGGGAAGTCAGTGGGTTTGGATCAAGCTCTACCACTGGACAGCAAGGATAATTATGTTTTCTGCACTTCTGCAGCACATACCATTCCAGCATGCATTGTTTTACACATATCAGTTAAGACCCAAAGGTTTCTGGTGAGGAAGAAAACCGGCCATTTTATAGAGAGGAGCACATGCCAAGGCAGATCTTTTGCTGTGTGCTGCTTATAAAGAGAAATCTGGGAATTCTCAGTCCTTGCTACACTTCCATTCTCAATGGCCACCTATTATGCAAATCCACAGTGGATGTCACAGTGGTTCTCTCTGAAGCCATTCCTCCCTAACACACACGTTCTGGAAACTAACCTTCCTGGCTCTGTGTATGGACATATTGTCTGTGCACACCAACATCTTCCAAATTCGTATCCCAGATGCAACCGCACACCACTTCTGTGAGCGTATGAACATGCACTCTTAATTTTAAAAATTATATCTCTGTTCATTAGCCACTTTTTATCACACAGTAGGGTCTGATAGACCACTTGTTACTCTCAATTGCCTTGAACAGGAAATAAATGCAATTACTTGCCCCGTTTGTTGACAAAGGGTGGTTTGCACATTGTTGCAGCAGTTGTAGTGTGAGTGTGCACGCATGTGTGTTTGTGTCAGAAGGACATAACTTTGGAGAAGAGCAGATGCTTTGGTTAAATATCCTGAGATTCCACTCTAATCTTTTGTTATTGTGAGTATTATGAGATAAATTCTGCACTGAAATTTTCTGTGTGTGGTCTCAATGGAAGGTAACATTATAGGAGGCTCAAGAGAAAGTCTGTTCAGACATTCTATGTTGTGAGAGTAGGATGGAAAACACTTTTGCTCTGAGTTTCAAATGTCATTAAAAAAAAAAAATAGACAAAATTAGAAACTTAAAATGCAGTTTCCTTCAGTTTTTATAGCCCCTGTTGAAAACACAGTCTGAGGCAAACTGGTCAAGGGTTTTTTGAATGACCACATTTGCAGACACTGATTATAAAAAAAACCTGTGCCATTCACATTCCAGAATATGTCAGCATTCACAGACAATTTTGCCAAGGAGTTAAATGGACTTATTTCACCACTATTTTTTGGTGGACCAATGCATAAGTAGGAACAGTATAATGAAACACTTGACTACTCCGAAATGCCATCCTAAATTATTTGAATAAGAAGAGAGCCAATATATAACTTCACACAGCACTTCATAGTGGCAGAAATGCCACGAGTATCCCGCTCCAATATAGGAAAAGATGCAATTCCCCCTTATGTTCTTTCTATTTCTTGATTTTTCCAGCTCCTTTTTTTTCCTCCCCATGAATTGCCTGTCGCCCCCACCATCCTCCTTCACCTTCCCACACAGATCCTTTTTTGTAAGTAAGTGTGGAACATTCCAGCTACGCTGTGAGTTAATGCAGTGCGATAGAGGGAGAGGCAACATCAGGGAGTCAGAGATTTAAAAAGTTAAGGGGCTGAGTCTGGCTTCAGTTCAGTCAATAATCACTGTGCATCTGGCCCCGTGTTTCTCCTGCACAATTAACTCAGCCACATTGCACATACCTTGTCTCTTACATCAATTTGCAAAAAATAAATTAACTGTTTGCAACATTGAGTCCTGAGTGTGCAGGATGGTGAAAAAATTCTCACTGATGCCAGTATAGACAAAGAGAGATTCAGTACAGTGGACCCAAATAGACCCTGTGTTACAAAGGTTTAATTTGCAATGCATCTGGAGGTCAGCTAACAGTTGGAGTAGGAGACTTTTCCCTCGTATGACAATTCCAGGCCCTGCTAGGAAGCAAAAGCCTACAGTCAGTGGCGTTGAAAACTAGGCAAATAATATAAAATTAAAAGTGCAAGATGGCTGTGGCTGGGCTGCTTTTTTTGTTGTTGTTTTGAGAATTCAACTAATTAGACAAGGGCCAGGCACCGCCGGCACGCCACGATATAGCTACCTCAGTAGTTTGTGTAACTGTGGAGCAATTTCAGCTGCAAAGTAAGCCGTTTTCTCCCACTCCAGAAATCACCACAACCCTTATAGAAGGCAGAAATGCTTTGGTATAGAGGGTGCTTTATGCTGCTCCAGGTTATGCCCCATCTGCACAGAGCCAGGTAAAGCAGCACAGATAGTGCTGAAAGTGCTCGAGGCTTTTCATGCTCACCCTCCATTTTTCGTTGCATTGCTAATATAAATGCCAACTACTCTAAAACCTTACCAGGGCTAAAATTAAAGCAGTACAGCTCTTTGCACCCAGAAGAGCCTGACCAAGTTTCAAAAAACAACAATTTCTCAAAATATTTCCCTGCCGGCTCCAAGTCCTGCCCCACACCATGGAACAGAGCCAGCTGGAAGTCAGCAAGGCTGAGCAAATCCCTCCTTGCCTGGGGCAGCTTCCCTTTCTCACACTTTCATGTGAGCCAGCCGTAGTGGCAGTGCTGGGTTTCCTACAGCCCCCTGCCACCAACCCTCCCAAGAGGCTGAGCAGCCCCTGAGCCATAGGACCAAGCTCAGCACGTGCTGGTGAAGCCACCCTTTTCTAGCACAGTCTGCATCAGCCTCACCTCACCAGCCTCAAGAGCTCTGAGGTCCCAGAGCTGCCCAGACTTGGTTCACTCACAATGCTGGAGGACAAAAGGTGGGTTAAGGATATTTAAGTTTGTTTGGTTTCGTTATCACATCACAGCACCAAGAAGTAAGTGGAGGAGCTCTGGTTAGCTGACATTTATAGCATGGCAGAGTGCACACCCCAGTGTGAACTTCCGTGGCAACTGTGATCTGTGATGGTAACTCTGCCTTCTTCTCTCTACCAGCTCAAGGCAAAAAGCAACATAAAGCTTTGCAACTATAATCCAAAAGCAGACTGAAGGAGATTTCCCAGTTCTAGCTTGAAGTGCTAAAAAAAATACATACACATGTACATAAATCCATACAACTTGGTTCTGACATTCCCTTATTTATTCCCTCCTTTGCCTGTCCCTACGTCATTTCTACCACAAAGGCAAAGGTGTAGTTCACCTGACTTTTCAGTACACTAAACTTGAGTGTTATATGGTATCCATCTCAACACATATTTGAATGGCCTCTCATCTCAATTTGCTCCTCATTAAACATTCCTGTACCCATTGCAAAATCATGCAGAGAGGATGGAGCAAAGGAAAAAAAGCAGTGAAGTTTATGACTAAAGTGATCTTTTACTTTTCTGACCAAACCAAACCAAAATTTTTCCTCTAATTTTACATTCCATCTTTTAATCTAATTTTATTCTACCTGAATGGGCCTTTCCTTCATTTTGTTGAGATAATTATTTTTTAAATTATGAATGTAAGTACAATGTAAGGTATCAAAGCAAAGCACTTCAAATAAAATAAAAAATGTCAAAACATTTCTTTTTCAAATTTAAAATTTCTTTTTTTATTTTTTTTTTGTGACAGATATGTGAATGTGTTTTTTTCTGGAGCTAAATATACAGAGCTGGTAAGAAGTTTCATTGCAAAAATTCTCCCTAGCTCTGAAGAGAAGTGTTTTGTGTGTGCCTGCATTTTTGCATGGAAAGAGGAGCCATTCACCAAGCTAGGACAATGCTTAGAGCTGCCAGCACTGCCCCTCTTGATTGCCAGTGTTGGCTACTGTCTGCTGCCTGCCTGGAATCATTTTGCTGTGGATCATATAATCTCCTAGCATCATTGCCAGGGTCCCCAAGGTTTGGGGTTCTTGAGCTTGGTGCAAGCTTGAAACATTGTTCAGGCTCAGTTTGCACCGGTCAGTAGCAGAAATGTTCATGCAGAAGAGGAAAAACCTTTACAGACTTGAGTAACAGTCCAGCAAATCTCCATTATATTCTTTTTCCTCTCTCCTCTAATAAATGAAACCAAACAAAACCTGATGTTGATCACCATTTGCTCAGAGTCATGGCCCACTTTCTCAGCTAGAGCATAGCAAAATTCTCCTGGCTCTCAGTGCACTGATCCTGATCTGTACAAGGGCAGCTCATGGCCCACAATTCATGCTACACATCCATATAGGTTTGTGCTACAAATTTGTGCTACAAATCCCATATAGGTTTAATTTTGCTTTTCAAAGTCAACAAAACCCCACAAATTAACACTTTTTAGCATTATTCTCTTCCAGTTTGTCAGTTTTTCTGCAGTAATCAACTAGCAGTTGTTTTCAAGTTAGAGTTTATCTCTTCTTGGCGGGTATATTTATGACACATGGTTACATCTACAAGAATACACTACAAGTTTTTTGAGCAACTTGGAACTACAAAGGCAAACTAGTGCTTTGCAGTTCCCATAAGCTTTGATGTCAGTAGGAGACTGCATTTACCAAAATCAAGCAAGAGAATTCTGTTTTCTGCGATTACAGCAATCCAGGTTAAACTTCTAAAGAAGCTGAGTCAACGCAAGCAACTCCTACACTTTTGAAAAGTTCAGAAATATTAAAAGAGTGCCATGCATAAAACTTTTACCTGTATATCTCCACCTTGATTAACTTCTTTTTCTGAGAAATAGAATGCTGTTTCTTACATAGCATCCAGTTGAACAAAGGAGAAACAGAGCCTGAACTCTGTGCTCTGGGCACCAGAATCTGATGCAATTCACTTTCATCTCGGTGTAGCTTATCTGGTAGGCAGACCCAATGGAGGCATGAATTCCTAAGGATAAGTTATATTATACAGCATGTGACTGGATTCAGCCAACTCACCAGTGATGAATTTGCCTTCTCTTCCAGAGTTTTATTTGCTTTTAAACAGAAGCGTTTGCAAGCGGAATTAGTCTGTCAGTGTAATCTTTACCATAGTTAGACATGATGCAAAAAAAAGGACACAAATATGCAAGCTACAGACCCACAGTCCAGCCTGCATGTCAAACTAGGCAAATGTGGTTGTATTCATGCATGTATGCACAGACATAAAACACACATGACCTGGGAGAGATTGTCTTTAATGACAGAGGATTCTGACTCAGAAAAACTGAATTTGATTCCCAGTCTTGCCACTGAATTTTTCGGTGACTTGAGGTAATGCATCTCAGTCTCTCATGCACTCTTGTACACAAAACAGTCCTTTAGGGGCAAGGGCTGTCTTCACTGCATGCCTCTATATTGCCCGATGAAATAGCTCTGATGTGAGTTGGAATTTTGTCATGTCACAAATAAGTTGATAGTTCTTTATTTTAATGCAAAGAATAGATTGCAATGAGGGCAGTGTTGGGCAAATTAAGGAACAATATGTCTCTAGTTTTTGTCCTGTTGTAATAAATACTGCAAGCACTTGTCCTACAGTACTAATTCAAAGTATTCCAGGTTGCCTCTCTGTTTGGGGGGGTATCAGTATAACGTCTGCTTGCATTTTGTAAGGGCTTTCTTCAGACATGCAGAAATTTGAGACAGAATTCATCAACACCTTTTCTCTGACTGCCAACGCAGAGCTGTGGCTGGGAGATGTGAAATGTTCTGTAGCAGCTAGGGAACAGAGCACCTAACTAGGGAAAGAAATAAAAACTGCATGGTGGTGCACAGACTGTAAAGCCCATGCCTAATCAACATCAGCCAACATTCATCTAGGTTGCATCTGAGTCAAGAGGCTTGATTTTAATATTTCTTCTGGAAAGGCAGCAACTCCATTAAAAGTGGCGCTGTACATTATCCACCATCACTCTCGTCATCCTCCTCTAGGATACATCCACACCCCCATGCCACAGAAAACTGCATAGCTAAAGACCCTCGTTGCCCATCAGCTACTGAGAAGAGCCCAAGCACTGTGTTCCAAGCTCTGTGTCACAGTTATTTACCTCACAGACCTCTGCTTTTAAATATGTGTTTTAATTTCCTATAATCCCAGCTCCTACCATGATTATGTGGAATTCCATTTATTCTATTTGTTCTATTTTAAAAGGGATGAAGTCATCTGTGCTGGAAACTATGACCTGATTGAAAGTACTGAAATGCTGCAATGTCTCAGACACAGCTCTGGCACATGAAGAAGTATAAATTAAACTCTTCTGCAGACATTTGATCTCTTGCTATGAAAAGGGATATTGTGCTTCCTCTGTTTAACAGTATTCTCTGTCCACTGTGAAAAGAACTCTGTTTCTACATTTTTTTTTTTTAAGTGTGGCATTTTTTTCCACTCTAAATAGGATTGCAAATTAAGCTTCAGCATGTATACACAGAGTCTATATATTACTGACTGCTGTGAACTAAGGGATGCCAATGCCAGATCTCACAGACTCATTAACTAACTGATTGAATTGTTACCAGTGAATCTAATGCTTCTGAGCTTCAGGATTGTATACTCTATACTATATCACAGACCATTTTTGGTCATGAGTAACAAATCAGGAGAAGGCAAGGCAGCATTTTATCGCAGTCAACAGTCACTGCTTATAGTTATCTACAAAAATCCCAGTAGCCATGCAACCTCAGCCCCTCGTAGCATAAGGTCACCAATTATAGATGCCATTTCTTTATTCAAGGTAATTCTATGTCCCTTGAAAACTCTGATCTACTTCTGTGCAGAGGGTTCTTCTTACTCTAGAATTTTAAATAAATGTATATAAAGCTGGGATCGTGTAATGTGAGCTTTAATTTAGCATGTTGTGCTGTAAAATAGTTCAGTAAAGTTAACCAGCTCTTGCTACAGAATCAGTTCAACTTGCCTACTCACCTCTAGAGCTAGGGAGAATAGCCATGCTGAAGAAAAATAGTGCTTGAGTTGCTGCAGGGTTAGCAACAGATGAGCTGTGTGAACTACAGCAAATTCTCCCTCTTTTCTACAACAAGCCAGACAACACATATTGATAGTTAAGGAGTGTTTTGTGTCAGCGAGATTCATGTTAGGGGCAATACTCTTGCTAATACTTCAGTGAAAACAGACACTTAGTGATCTCTGGATCAAATGCTTTCCACTTACAACAATACTGGGCAAGATCTCAAAATGCTCAATACTGACCTGCCTTTGATCCCATGAAATTTGAAGGGGGGGGAAAGTCTCTCACTGCAGGCTGTGGAAATAGGCTAAAGACAGTGGAAATACTCCTTTTTATACATCTCAGTCACAGATTAAAAAATAATAATAATAATAGAAGCCCTTGCAAAAGCAGCCTGTATACTGGTGGCTGGCTTATTTCTGTGTGGTGTGGCCACCAACAACAGCATTTTCCAGTGTGGTGTGGACCCATGGCCAGACAGGGCAGGGCTGTGGGGAGCTGGAGACCAGCCCTGCTGTGGTATCACTGGGACAGCTACTGGAGGCTCTGGAGGGTGCAAATGGGATCCTGGGCTGTGGATGGAGGGGACGTAGTCTGGGCAGGACCCTCTGTCACCAGCACAATGAAAGGGACAAATAAACTGCCTTAACTTATGATCTTTTTTCGAGGCACACATTATCCAGGTGTAGGATCTTCTAGCAGATGGTGCAAATAACATCTTCAAAGATATCACCTCTTCTATTTTAATGCTAGAAACAGCTCTGTCCCCTGTTCCTGCCTCAATAGGATTGCTTATCTTTAGCTAGCCAAAAGATTTCTGTTGATACTCCTATGTCAGAAGACCAATTTTTTTGCTAGCCACCACTTTTAATAGCATGCTCTTTCATTAAAAAGAATCTGCACTTTACTGAAACAAAAAGGTTTTGAGTATTTTAGCCACAAATACTTTAAGGTTACTTCTACTATTCTCCACTTTTCACTACATTTTCTACTCTTAATGGAGACTCACAGCAAAAAAAAAAAAAAAAAAACCCAAACCAAAACCACTCCTTCACTATATATTCCCTCCTTTCATTTCCCAATAATATGATGTGCAGTCATTGCTCTTTGATGTTCCTTTGTGCTGGGATTTTCAAAGGAAATTAACTTCCCAAATACTATGACACTCAGCAGCAGAAGCTGAGCGCCGAACTTCAGTGGGTCTCACTGTGCATTCAAGCTCTAATACTGAAAAGATACATGTCAGCTGTGACCTGGAGACTGACATCTTCTGTGGCATTTAGTCCTGTCAGGGGTATGTGATAGCGTGAAAGAAACTAATGTCCACTGGAAGACTGAAAAACTGCAACATATAACACATATCTCTTCAGTTGTTTTGTGTTGTTTGTTTTAAATCAGAAGTCCTTTTGTCACTTTTGGACACTTCAATCTAAAACAAAAATTGCCTGATATAATCAAAATAGCATAATACTCATTGGTTGTGCAACTTCTGTCTCATATTTGAGGTCATTCCACCAGTCTTTAAACACTATATTTGAGTGCTTTATTCCAAGGTGGCTGCTCTTGTGGAACAGGCTTCAGAAATTGTGTGAGTTCCGTCAGTGTGACTGGATTTGTTTTGCTTTGGTAGAGAAAAGCATTTTCAGTAAGTTGAAGTTTTGTGACCAGGCAGTTCCTTAGAAAGTGGAGAGTTAGGATCTGGTCCCCACTCAGGGACCATGTTTTACATGTATTAATCCATCACGGAGAAGGACGTTTTCACTGGCAGTCAGAAGGAGGGTGAAACAAATGTACTTATCAGTAAACTGCTAAATTAAAAAAAAAATAGTGGGTGAGGGTCATCTTTAAAGACAAGCTCAGACAGACTTTCCAAGCCAAATCAGAGAGTGAGTGGGTGTATGGCAAGCATCTGACCCCCAGAGCACCCAACACACCAACTCCAGGGACCAAACCAAGCTGGAAATTGATGTCCAGCTGCTCAGCTTGAAGCACTTCTAGCAACACACCTGAGCTGAAATTTTGAATTTTCACACCTTACTTGAAATTTAAATGCAAATAGCAGACGGTACTGCCAGAGTTCCTATGATCCTTATTTCCTTCAAACTAAAATTACAGTCCAGCTTCCCAGACTGATTTTCCGTATGTGGTTGGTACAAATGGCTTCCCCTGAGAACTGCAGAAAAGGAGGAGAAATAGTTCACCAGTAGCTGAAATATACTCATATCTTCATTAGGAATATGGACCCTTATGAGCTGTAAATTCCCAACTGAAATTTAATAAATTTAATGAATAGATTTCCTGATTTTTTCCCCCAGGTCTCTAACTTTCCTACTTGATGAGGAAGGCTCCTCCCTTTGCTTATACCTTTGCAATTAGCCATCTAGTCCTCAAGATGATTACAGCAGCACTGTGTCAAATCACATTACTGATTTCAGTGTAAGGATTTTTTTCGAGTGCCTCATTTCCTCCAGTGCCCATGACATCTTTGAGAACGCTATGATTGTTCTCCAACAAGCACTTTCCCAACTCTTACAGCTACCCTTGGTTATACCATCCTTGTCTCACTCCTGATGTAATGATGCAGCCAGCATAAGCATATCCCAGCTATGTCATCTTCACTGCTAGTTGCTGGAAAGAAGGTTGGGAATTAGTATATCCATTTTTGGTGGCCATCCATCATAGTACACCTGAGATCCTAAGAGGAAGACTGCAGAGCCATTGTCTAAAGATCTCTAAATCTATAACTCAAATATCTATGGAGCACGTGTCCTCTTAGCTGGGAACACAATCATTAGATTTTTGAGTAGTCTGCTGCTTTAATATGGTTTTAGAAATCCAGAGCACAGAGCAACAAAATTTTCCCAGAGATACATTTTTCCTGCTAACCAGGCAGAGCATCATGTATCTCTCCATGAGGATAAGGAAAAAGCAACAGCCAGGTCTTCTCACAAAGGATGCTTTGGGTTCAGTGCTCCTGAAGACTTAATAGCTTCCTGAGCTGGAAAACCATAACAAACTCTCTGAATTTCACTGAGATTCATACCGTCTGAGGTTTGACTCCCTCAGACCTCGAAAGAAATAATTGTGAGGGTAGATATTCTCTGATTTCTCTAAATCCCATGTTGCACATGTTGCTTTACTCCACCCATGTTCACATCAGTGACAAAGGGACCACATTTCTCTAGAAAGCATAATCCCAAGAAAATATGAGCAAAAAATCTGCGGTGGGTCAGACTGTCTGGCTTACTATCCTGTCTCTAGCTGTGGCCACAAATGGGTGCCCGGGAAAGAACATAAAAATAGAACAAGAAAGTGGTATTTCTCAAAAATATTCTCAGCTTCCAACAACTTTATCCTTAGAAACTTTCTGCTCTGGGTAAATCATGTCCCCTCTTCCACAACCCCAATCCTGATCTCTCTGCACAGTGTAAAGCCCACACTGAGCCTAACAGTTTGGCACTTCTGGTTCTTCAAGCAATCAAGTGGGACTGCATGTAAGTGGGCCCCTACCAAAGTCTCTCCATACATAGCTGGCTTTCCTCCAGCACTGCTGACCATTAGCAGGAGACACTGAAAGGCAGACAGAGCCTTCCCACCTCCACCACTCTTTGTAGTTGTTCCTACCATAAGTCATCCTTCAAAAAGAATGAAAGAAATTACATCAAGAGAAGGTGAAGGATGTTGTGTCCTCTAATTTCACTCCCTTCTCAGGAATGATGAGGCAATCAGGTTGGCTTTGCCCGGGAATACCCAGAAGATGTTAATAAGATTTGTTATTCTTTGGTGTTTTTCCACTGTCCCGGCAAAGCTGCTAGCTGGTCTTGAAAAATGTGTATGTAAAAACTTACTGTCAAACTAAGGTGCTTAGTATCTAATCTGGACACAGAGAGGCACTATACAATTTTCATCAGAATCTACTATAAATACTTAATTTGTCTTGATCGTTGAACTGTGATCATCAAAGTTCAAGCTGTCCTTATTGTGCACTTGTCGACTGGAAAGAGGGAGAAAAGACACGTGCCAGTATCTCCATTCCCTGATTGGCTCTGATGACTAAGTTTCTTATGCAAAAGACCAGAAGAAGAAGAAATTAAAATTCACTTTGGTTAAAAATTCACACGTACAAGCCTAGAATTCATTTCCCATGAATGCTTATTAAAATTCAACTCCATGGATGTTCATGAAAAGAGTACAGAGTGAACAAACTGGCAGCGTGGATTACAGTTTCAAATGAGTATTAGCCATCCTTTTAACAGCATTCATTAAACCTTATTTTATGGTATTAATCATAAAGGCCTCTGAGAGATGTCTTTAAGTTCAATAAAGAAATTAATCCATTAGCTGTTGATGGAATGTGTTTACCTTTAGACAAAAATATAGTATTCCAACTATTATTATAATGGCCATTATTATTTTCCTTTAAAAATTTGTTGTACCTTTTAGAGGCCCTTCAGTAACCACGTTGTTGCAGGATACAAAGGGCTATAGAGCGTTGCCCACTCTGAACAGTCCTCTGAATGGGGCCTTTGTTTTGTGTGCTGTTTTGGTAGGAAATGGTTGCTATTTAGGTCTCCAAGAGGGAATATAAAACTATGCTCACCTAATCAAACAGACCAGTAAATACAGCAGTTAATCTGACAACTTCAAATTCCTGAATTGCATTTGGAGAAACAATTTAACACAAACAATCATTTAATGCCTGCATTAATCATCCACCTTGGGTTACTAAAATGCATAATTTGTTTTAATTATTGCAAACTTGTGGTTCTAACTGATATTTCTAGCAGTTGGATGTTTTATTAAAACCAAAAGAGGAAAAAGGTACTGTTAATCTTTTACATCAACAGAGTTGTAAAATAAAAGCAGTGTTATCATACACTTCAGAAGATAGACTTGTCATAACTCCATGTCTAAAAAAATGCAACTTCCTAAGTATTCTCCACAAAGGGATTTCAATTGCTTGTGAACTAAATCAGCTATCATTCTCCATGGTGGGAAAATGTTCCTTTCTGAGCAACCCTGTGTGGCGAATGTGAACCTGGAATTAGGGCTTGTTTTGCTTGAATTATTAACATATCTACAACAGCTTCATAGTTACCTTAAACAGATTCAGTGGGCACTTCAGAAACAAAAGAGAGAAAGGGAAAAGCATGTGCAACAAAAATTCCCACCTGGCACTTCAGTGCGATGTGGAATGGCACTTTAAAACAACAGAAAAAGGCTTTCTTATTTGGCTATAGTCAAATATAAAGGTGTAACTACTATATTTATGTCTTGTGCCTCTCAGAACAATAACAGTAACCTTTTGCTTTTGCTTGTCTGTCCTTGCAACATCACAAGGTAGTTGGGCAAAAGCTGGCTGAGTTTTTAAAGCATTACACAAACTCTTTCTTTCCTCTTTAAAAAAAAAAAATCCTGGCTTTTAAAAGAGTCATTGTCACTTCTGGCTGAATGTTTATTTTACTGTCTCCTGCACAGCAGAGGGCATTCCACCTATAAAGAGCAATTATATAGCACTGGGACAATTTGAATACTCTAATCAATGCTAGTTAAAGCGCAGATAAATAAACTTTTATAGTGCCAGGGCTCCTACCCTCCATGGAAATTATTGTTAATTTATTGAATCAATAATCTTGGAACAATAAATTATAGTGCCTTTTGTTTTACTAAACTCATCTTGCAGCATTTTTAAAAAGCACAGCTTTATAAATATTGCAACAGGCTAGGGGGAGATTTCCAACCAAGGCTTTGTGTTTGTCCCATTATGTGAAAGATTAAATTGTAAAAGAAAAAAAAAAAAAAAAGAAAAAAGGAAAAAGAAAACTTGAAGGTGCAGAGACATTGAAAAAATAAATCCTTAAATACAGAAACTGCCTGGGTCATAGCTCAGCCCTTTTGGGGGCTGTATTTTTTAACTTCTTCATTAGTTGCAATACCTTTATCAATTTATTTTGCATAAAGTAGAAAACACTAGAAGAACTCATATCTATTTAAAATACAAGACTAGAGACTTATTTTCACAACAGCATAACTTTGCAATAGCTCTGTTAACTTCAGCAGCATAATTCTGGATCTACATCAATGTAACAGTGATCACAGACTTACCCAAGTGAAAATGCATTTTCTTTAGAAGCAGTTTCACCCCAAAAGATGCCAGTGGAGTTAACTTAACCTTTAGAAAACATCACGTTATTTAGTCTAGTAGATATCATGTATTCACCTCCCTACTCTATATTTTTGCAATACCTATTGCAGAGAAACCCACATCCTTGGCTGTTAAGGTGCTAGACTAATATAGTTAATCTTATTATGGTCTGGACCATGTGAAAATGTTCCATGCGTCTGTGGCTCACTGATTCCAGTGTTTATCAGTTCAATAAGACACTCAATCATCTTCTTGTGAGTTACTGGCAGTTTCTATTTACCTTTTCCAGATAAAACGAGTTGTAGCAGGGACTGCTGGCTGTTCTAGTGGCAACAGTTTCAGGACAGGAACAGAGATACACAGCAGAGCCTGTGTTTTATTTTGAATAGCTGGTTGTTCTAGGGTAAGGTAAGGCCTTATCTGGTGGTAATGAGAAAATTCCCTGGAATTTTATGTGACAAAATTTCATCCCAGCTCTTTTTGACTAGTTACTGTCAAGGTTTCAACACTGGGACACTTATTGATAAGAACCAGACCTTCAGTAAGGTGCAAATTTGCTTAGTTGAGTAGGAATTAATGACTCGATACAGATTTGAAACAGCTGAGCATTTAATTTAAGACATCTAATTCTGTATCCATGCTTAAGAAAAAAAAAAAAACTACATGAGTTGCTATCCTGCTTGTGATCTCCTATTTTTGATGAGGGGTTTTGGAGCTGAAGCCACAATCCCCAGCTTATGTAAGCTTTGCTTATTACACAATGTGCTAAACATAAGTAAAAGTAGGCTGAATCATATGGGGATGCAAACCTGGCCAAAACCCCCAGAAATCTCTGAGGTGGGTGTGAGGAAAATCAGCTGCTGTAATTATGATGGTAGTTGTGGGGGATAAAGGAGCAGCCAGATTTGGCTCAGTTTGAAGCAATACTTTTTGATATACCAGACAGGGAATGTATTTTGACTTGTCTTCGGGTTGTTAATTTTTAACTCTTGCTGTTTGCAAGGTTGCCAGTGCTCAGACAGGAAGCAGCATTTCAAATTCTACCTACAGCATCAGACAGCATCCATCCACAGATAATGTCAAAATTACTCTTTTAGTCACTGGCAGACTGTGGCCATTTTGCCTTGGCACCTCTAATCCAGT
Source organism: Merops nubicus (assembly GCF_000691845.1). Classification (NCBI taxonomy): domain Eukaryota; kingdom Metazoa; phylum Chordata; class Aves; order Coraciiformes; family Meropidae; genus Merops; species Merops nubicus. The sequence goes on along the minus strand of NW_008582919.1, from coordinate 87,148 downwards.
TCATCACTGCTCTTATTCTGCAGTCTGCTGTAAACCTCGCATATACTGCAGCTCGAAGCTCCATGGCATCATGCTTTTTTTATCCCCATACCATGTGCTTCTTCATCCTTTTTTTCTGACTTAACACCACAATGGAAGAATTTCTATGGTAGACTTTTACCATGCAGCTGACACACCCACCTATGTCTTTTGACAAAGCTGTACATTTAGCCTTAAGAATTGCTTGTGATGCTGAACTTGGCTTATGAAGTCTGGGACATTTTAGGAATCTTTGGATGAAAGAAACTACATAGGGAAAGCCAGTTGCAGCAGGAGCGGTATCTACTATTTGTGGACTTGAGGCTGCACTATTAAAATCTATGGGAGTTTTGTAATTGATTTATTGAAGGTGAAAAGGCCCACAGCTGAAAAACTACATCCAAAGTGTAAATATCTATCATTTTTTAATAAAATCTGTAGGACAAAGTACACTCACGGTAAAATCTGTGGATAAGGATTCACAATATAAATGGTGGTCCAAAGCTACTATTCTAAGCTTTCCCTGTACTTCATATTAAGCTCCTCTACCATCTCTGCAGCAACTGTATACAATTATCTTCTCTCTAACAGCATCCCTAAAGCAGATGTAATTAGGGATCTTTGGAGCCAACATATGCATATCTTAATTACAGAACCAATATGGGATATTATTTGTTCCAACATTTACCATTAAAAAAAAAAAAAAAGAATTATGGACATGCAAGTTAGGAAGATAGGAGAGAGGGTTTTCTTCATGCTGACGTTTATTAGAATGTACTCAGCTAAACTGGTCACTCTAAATATGACACTGAATTATTATCAGGGGAGAGGAGGACCATACAACACCCATCCTAGCAATGCTGGGAGAAAAAAGAAGATAGATTTTTCACCCCACTGCACAATGATCACTTAGAACAAAGTCAGCATCTAAATTGTTGCCCATGTGTTCATAGCAGTTGTAAGTTGCTAACTCAGATGCAAGGTGGGGGAGAAGCAGGCCCTTAAACTGCGTAATTCAATTCACCATTTGACTTTTTGAGTTTCAAAAATGTTTTCAACAATTTAGTTAGCCTTAACATATTACATGAGAGAAAAAAAAAAAAAAAAAAAAAA
>NW_008582919.1:76629-85986 GCF_000691845.1 Merops nubicus | reverse complement strand
GCATTCCTGGGTAGCTAAGTACCTAAGTTTCCAAGGTCCCAAACTGTCCTCAGGAGTGAAGAAACTAAAAATAGACATTATAGTGTATTGAAACATTACATACATTCATGGGATTGGATCAATATTTATGAGCAAAGCAAAATATGGAAAATACTGGATGTGTAATTACTTACTGCTTACAGCATCTGTATATTTTTTCCTTGAGCTGTCATAAAGCACTTCTCTGGAGCTCTTTTTGCATCTTATATTTTCTCTAGAGGGAAGGACATCTTAATTCCACAGGCTAATGCCTACAGAAAAGGACATGGGAAGCAGAAATGGTTGGTTTTCAGACTGAGACTAATCTCCTCATTCTCCATTTCTCCCTGTGAAATTAGGAAATATTAACCTGTTTCCTCAACAAGTGGTCTTTGTAAGCATTACAATTCCATAGTGATCATATGCTTCACAAATGCCTTGTAAAGTAAATAATTTTTACAAATCAAGAGGGCTTCTTCACAACAGTTATTTTTAACAGAAGTGAGTGAACAATAATAAGCCTCTTAGTTAATATTTTCTTAGAATAAATGAAGGCTTCACGGCTGATATTCCCAACCTCCTTTTTTGTTTTCCAGTTCAGACTTTTTACCCTGTACTTCTTATTGTATTTCATACTTTTCTTAATCTAGATATTTTTGTAATAACTTTGTTTTCTTCAGATTTCTAATGCCATTTGTTACAGATGACCTGTGCCTCCCAAGGGACACTGAATATCGCATATTTATCTTTAGTGGTAGGAAGATCAATCCATTGGGGTATTTAAGTATGAAGATGAGAGGACTGCACTAGAATAATTCTCAGTGGTTGATATGACACAGGTATTCATGTATTTCTTCCAGGCTGCTTTAATTTAACAGCAGGCTGTGGAGGACAAAAGACAAGTCAATATCTTCAGTGAAGAGAAGAAGCAGTGAGTGCTCTGGAAGGATTTGAATCTAGATTTCTTGGCTCAGGGAAGTTATACTGCCATTGCCAATCCTGAAGGCCACAAGACCAACTGACCAAGAATAGTTTTAAAATTTCTTTCTATCTGAAGAAGAGCAATTGCCTGATAACTTCCCACGAGGAAAAGGCTGATACTGAAAGAGATCCACTCACTCGTTCAGGTGGTCAAGCTCTATTAATCTCTGTTGAGCCTTTCTTCTTTTAAAATACCTTCTGATTCATTGAATGGGCTTTGTTATGTTTTGTGGGGTTTTTTTGTTTGTTTTTGGTTTTTGTTTTGGTTTGGTTTGGTTTTGTTTTGTTTTTGGTTTTTTTACTGACTGGATTAAACAAAGCTTTGTCTTATAGAAATTAAATGAGGTCACTTGAATTATTGCTACTAATACCAGGCACTTAATGCTAAGCATCAAAGTTTGAGACTTTTCACCTCAAGATCAGTAGCTGGGCAGAACAAAAGGACATGATAACTGTAAAACATAATAAACAAAGTGGATGTGACAGATATAGTTAACCAAACCAATGTAATAAGTCCCAAGATATGTAATATATATATCTGTTGTTAATGGTATTACAGGACAAGAATAAAATGTAAACCGTATGTTGCAGTTTTTAGTATTTAAGAAGTTCTAGATAAAGAACAATATCATTTTCCCCACCTAATTTATGCCACCCATACCAGTGAGCTTATGACTGAAGAAACAGATAGAAAAGTGGGTTGCAAAGGGTTGCAACCAGGACTGCCAGAACCACAGCTAAGTGCCAGGGACACAAACTTGCATCTGAAACCAAATTATAACAGCAACAGCCCCCACCAGCTGCTCAGCATTTTGAATCTCGAAAAGCACATGCAAATCAAACATGAATACTGTGATTGCTATCTGAGAGACGATGGATGGATGTTCAGTAAGCACATTCACAGCTCAGGGGGCGAGCTGCTGACACACCTGCTCGCTGACCAGGAAAAGCAGAGGAAGACCTACAGAAGGAAGGCATTCGAGAGAAAGGTGATTACTCCAGCAACAGGGTACAACTGCAGTAGCAGCAAGAGCAGTCTGAGTGCACTCTAGTTGATTGCCAATTCTTAATCAAAGCCTCAGAGCATTATTGAAATAGGAACATTAAGTAATAAATACTAAGCAATAGTGAAGGACAGCTACGATCACAAATAATTTCCTTGCAACTGTGAGAGCTCATGTGCCCAACACCTTACTCTTGACTGACAGAATGGGCTTATCTATGTCAATACAGGTGATATCCAGCATAGGACAGTGTCTGAGTGCTGTCTGGGCATTTTAATTGGATGACAACTGCAATCTTCTTCTCTTTTTACCACCTTCATTAGTAGGAAGAATAGCTTGATCGTTTTGGATACCATTTTTCTACATCTTACATTTGTCTGTATGAGTATTCTGCACATTTCTCTGGTCGGGGCTCATATATATGTATTTTATAATTTGTCAGCATCAACTGAATGAGGAGGGACTTTAGCCCAGCACCGGTGCTTCCTATCGGATCTGAATGCAAGTGGACAGATACTGGGAGGACTCCCCACTCTGTGTCAGTGGGATCTTCAGCTTAGCTTGCTCCTGCAATAAAATTTGTCTCTCTGGGGTGACTATTTCATAATTCAGGTGAAAAGATCCTGTGGCATGTTGGATCACATAAAGGAAGACAATCTCCCAGTACTTCATCAGCCATGTCACTCGTTAGGACTGAGAACTGAGTGAGAAAGTGAAGTAATGCCAGATGTCCCTCTTGTGCCTTTTATTTTAAGCAGATAGGTTGTGATATTCTTCACTTAATTTACCAGCCAAAGAAGTTTTTCAGGGCCAGCTCAATCCAAAGAGCAGTATGGATCCCTGGCGCACTGTGACTGTGAAAGGCAGCAAAGGAACAGTTCATGGGCATATTTTTCAGCTCCCCACTGACACTGTTTCAGCCTGAGCAGATTTCAGCCATTGCTTGAAAAGGGGCGAGTGTCGGGGCGGTGAAGGGAAGGAGCCAGGGCTCACTCCCAGGCTGAGGAAGGTCTTCTCCCCGTTGGGGTGAGGTGATGCTGTGGCACACCTGATCACCATGACCTGACCCCCATGTCTCCACCTGTTCTCTTCAGCTCTCAGAGCATGCAAGGAGCAGATGTACACCCCTGCTCCAGCTGCACCCAGCCTGCCCCCTAAACACTGCTATGGCCACGCAGAGTGAGAGCTCTGTGGTGAGGCATGCCAGTGTGCTGGAGATGGGCAGGGCTTCTGGCCATGCACGAGCACCCCGTGCAGCTGAGGAGGCTCTGCTGCCTCCTTCCCAGATGTGCCCCAGCCAAAGGAGGCTCCAACACTACCTTCAATCATCCATCTCACCATGTAAAACATTCCTCTCTCAAACACCAGCCAAGGTCTGTTTTTTAATACAGCCTTACATAAGGGGAGGAAGGGGAGAGGGCAAAGAAGTAGGAGTTCATGGTGATATTTCTTGTTTAATATTATTGTGTTAATTCCTTGTTTGTCCAGCAGCTGAATCCTCAGTGCCTCCTCTGGGACATGGCTGCAGCTGCTGTGAAACCCAGTGGCAAAGGCAGAGCTGATTAACTGTGGGCTCCCCTGCCGCTGAATCCAGCCAGCAAGCCATGTACGGGCCATTTCCCCAGCAAAATTTGTCTGTTTATGGAAAATCATAGCTGGATTTGCTCTCCCTCTGCCTTCCTCCCTCCCTGCCACCAGGAAGGCTCACATAGCCAGGATGCTCTTTGGTACTAAGGAGAGGAACAGCAGGAGCTGGCTTCTGCCTGGGCCCTGCTCTGGGTGCCACAGGGGTGTGGGGTGCGGGAGGAGAAGCGATATGGCCCACACCTACAGCCTCTGAGGGGTGCTTTGGGAACGGCCAGGGGAAGAGGCCCAGAGGAGACCTGCTGAAGTCTAGATTGCCTGAGGAGTGGTAAAGCCCATAGTCTCCAGGGGCTGATCAGTAGATAGACAGAGAGGCCACGAGCAGCCGGCACCAGGACACAGGGAGTTCAGTTGCTAAGTGTGGATGGAGGACTGACCAGATTGCTCAGCACTGAAAAACAAAACCAGGCTGTACAGATAGCAGTTGATAGCTCGCCTTTCTGTCAGAGGGGGAAAAAATCCCTACGTGCTGCAATTGCTTTCCTTTGGCTGCTACAGCTGGTGGCATAGCAAGCTTCTTTACAGGCTGCACATAGACAACAGTGACCTGTGCTGGTTGAAGTGGAGATCAGGGATTGCTCTATTACTGGGCTATTCAAGGAGGCCTTTTTTATTGCTACAGGTGGATCAGAGATTGTTTTGAAATCCAACTGATCCATTGACACAGTTGCCCAGAAGAGACCTTTGAAATACTCAGCCTGCTGGCTTTTGAGGATGAACTTGCCTGCCCAGGAGAGGTGAGGAGCATCCTCAGATCAGAAAGAGGTTACTGTTGTTTTGTGACAGTCATTATTTTCAGCTGCCTTCTCTTAATCAGACCAAACACCAGGTCAAGAATGCAGCCAGAGATGTGAGAGGACTCTGCATTCACAAAAGACAGCTTTATAGTTTATTAGTGTAGGCAAGTAATGCAGAGGTCAGAGAAAACAGCACCAATGCAGATAGCAGCAGAGTAAAGCTGACTACAAAGTTTTGTCCTGAAGGATGTTTTTGTTTTAAAAAAAAAAAAAAGAACCACACCATTTTTTTTCCTTTAAAAACACAAGTATTTTGCAAATAACTTGTTTCCTTTTTAAAGACTCTTCAGTTTTTCATTTTAAAGTAATTTTAACTGTTTGATTTCTTCCTCTCCCCTTTTTTTTTTCATTTTCTGCACAACTTTTTTTTCATTTTTGTACTGAAAAAGAAGAATGTAGGGAGAGGGTGGAAACAATAATTTCTGAGTTAAAATTGACAAATATGTCTCATTTTTTGTTCGCTTTTTTAAAAAAGTGATTTAAAAAATGACAAAGAAATAAATGTGTGGAAACCAACCAAATTTTAACCAGCTCTCCTTCAGAGATAGCAACTGAAACTGCATAAGAGCAAATGAGTACATTCTTTCAAAGCTCACAGAAGCTCCTTTCCAAAGTCTGATATCTTGTTTCTTGAACTGTATAGTGACAATCTACCTTCTTTGCTACACCTGGATCAAAAAAACCCTCAATACTATTCAAAGGAGAAAAGGTGAGGAAGTTTTCAGCGGTGGAAAAAGGTAAAGGCTTGGTTGTTTTAGTTACAGTGGCTTATATACAAACATATATATTGCACTAAGCTGTTTAGTTGGATGCTAATGAACACTGTAACAAATACACACACATCCAGGAACTTCATTTAGTGCAAAACAATTACACCACAGCAAATAGTAGCATAGAGTGTAGCTCCTGCTTTTTAAGGACAAAGTCTAATGGAGACAGACTGGCTGTTGCTGCTCAGCCATTTCAGGGCAGAGCAAGCAGGTCATGTGCACAAGCACAGGATGAAGTTAATTCTAAATCTAGGCACTGAAGGCAGCTGTTTCATACATGCTTTAGGCCTGTGTATTATGATGCAATTTTTGCATCCAAAATACTTAACAGAAGGAAGTCTCTTTTTAGTGTGATAGCAGAGAGTGGCTGGAACACCTGCTCTTCAGGTAGGCTGGAAATGCCACAGTAGCCTGTACACAGAGCCACATCTTTTTGAAATGGCAAGCAAAACTGAGGAACTGGTACAATACCAGGCCTCAGCACCCAAGTTGCCATCTCTCAGCTGATGCACAGCTACTTGTTGATCCAGGATGACCTGATTGTATGTCTGAACTGTTGCATTCAAGGCCAAGTCAAGGTTCAGGCTCTAATTCAAGTGCACTGAAATCACATAGCCAAGCAGTTCAAAGTCTTTACCCAACAGTAAGGCTCAAAACACTTACTATGTCCCTAGAAGTAACCATTTGTGAAGCCTATAACATGCAAAAGGAAAGGTGATGTCCCTGTCTCAAAAAGCTGTATCTAATTTCATGGTAAGATAATAGGACACAACTGAGAATAAATTACAAGAAAAAAACCATGTCTGGAAAAGGGGAATTGTGAACTAATAATTTCTATTCACATCCTTGGAGTCACTTTGTAGTACTTGGACATTGTGGCTTCCCGAACATACTTCTGTGTTTTCCAAAGGGGAACAAAATCTTAAATCATACAGTTGTTTGCAACACTTTTAGGTAGATGGAAAATCCTGGCTGACAATATGAGCGCACAAAGGGACCATAGTAAAGCCTAGCTGACTGCTTGAGGTTCTCCTACAGTGACACAGTCACTAGTGGGTGCAGGTGGCTTTTGTTCACACCTTTGGCCCCTGGCACTGACAAAATGCCACATGGGGAGTTTCTGGAGCATTTCTGGAACATCTCAAATGCCAATTGCATTCGAGCAGTTGGTGCAGAGGCCTCTGTAACACCTGAGACACAGAACAAGCCAACAACAGCTCAAGATACCTGGCAAGTATACTAGTGGCATGGCAATATCTCAGTCCTTGGGCTCAGGCTGAGCTCAGTCAGATAGGGCTGCAGTCAAAGGGCAGTCATTTTTAAGTGCTGTAGTCACAGAGAGTTCTGGATCACAAGAATATAGGAGTCCAAGTTCTTCTCGACTGGATCTGTGGTAGAGGTTCTTTGTTTTTCATATGGAAGGACGGTAAATGTTTTATTCACAAGAACTTTTAATGTTGCTGCAGCCACAGGAAATTGAGAAGTTTAAACAGAGGCCAACAGGAAAAGCCAAGTGTGACATGTTGTATTGCTTATTCAAAGGCAGTGAAGATTGGGAACAACAGTTCTATACAAATGACTGTTTATATCAACCAACGCACAATTTTAAATTTCCTGCATGAGTCATTTTTTTGGTATCTTTTTGTCCTGTCTCTTTGTCACTCTCCACTGGACTGAAAAACATAAGCATGATCATGTTTAAAATATTTTTTCCTTTTTAAGGAAATCCTAATGAATCTAAATCCCTGTAAAGCACCATCGTGGTTCACCACTAGCATGCCAGCCACCAAGAGCTGAAGCTCCTGGGCTGCATCAGGAGAAGTGTGGCCAGCAGGTCAAGGGAGGTGATTCTCCCCCTCTACTCTGCTCTGGTGAGACCCCACCTGGAGTACTGCATCCAGTTCTGGAGCCCCCATTACAAGAGGGACGTGGACTTGCTGGAGCGTGTCCAGAGAAGGGCCACGAGAATGATCCGAGGGCTGGAGCAGCTCTCCTGTGAGGACAGAGTGAGAGAGTTGGGGCTGTCCAGTCTGGAGAAGAGAAGGCTCAGAGGTGACCTTATTGTGGCCTTCCAGTATCTTAAGGGTGCCTACAAGAAAGCTGGGGAGGGACTTTTTAGGATCTCAAGTAACAACAGAACTAGAAGGAATGGGGCAAAGCTGGAAGTGGGCAGATTCAGGCTGGAGGTGAGGAAGAAGTTCTTCACCGTGAGAGTGGTGAGACCCTGGAATGGGTTGCCCAGGGAGGTGGTTGAGGCCCCATCCCTGGGAGTCTTTAAGGCCCAGCGTGGTCTAGTGGGAGGTGTCCCTGCTTATGGCAGAGGGGTTGGAACTGGGGGATCCTTGTGGTCCCTTCCAACCCTGACAGATTCTGATCTGTTTTGGCAGAGGACTTTGGAGCCCTGGTGGCTCGGTGGTTGGACTTGATGATCTTGGAGATCCCTTCCAACCTAAATGATTCTATGATTCTATGAATGGTCATTCTAAGGAATGGGTTTATAAGTTATCTGGGGCTGTGAAAAGTAAGGGGCATGCTAGACCTGAAGAAAAATTTAACAGAATACACTTGCTCTAACTTAAAGGTGCCACGTTTGGGAACATTTCACAGGTTTACACACAGGAGCCGTTGAGCATCCAAAGACACCAGCCTGGCTCTAGCAGGAACAGAACGAGCTCTGTCTCTGAAAACCAGCTCCTGCAGTGCATCAGTCTCTGTACCCACATAACACTTGGCTTCTCCCTGAATACTGGTAGCAAACAAAGCAACACCCAGGAGACTTCTGTGATGCCTATCTGGTGGAGAAGGGACCTCAAGAGAGTACTTTTGACAGGCAAGCAATATATAACCATCCAGGAAAACCAATCCTTCCCCTTTACCCACAGAGAACAGCTCTACATCAAGGTGCTACATTCACCTCCAAATAATCCCATAGAGAATTCACGTGCTTAGGCTAATGACTTCTTTAAAAATATCAGGAGGCTTGCCACACAATACAATACCATGAAAATGCATGTTTTTCTTCTTAAACACGTTTTAGCTTTTGTGAGCTTCTGTGAAAAGAGCCCATTATTAAGCCTGAGTTATTTAAGCAATATTGGAAATGCCCCTGCCCTTTTGTTAATTTGCTTGGCTTGGTGCACACATGGCATTTGTTTTATATCATGTGTGGAACTTACTTCTTTAAAAAGTCTGCAGGTTTCAAATTCCTCCGCTTTTGATAGATGTACTGTATGTACTGTTAGGTTTAAAAAAAAAGTTACAGGTGGCTGCTATTTTTCCCAATTCAGTCCACAAAAGCCCCTTTATTAAAAGAAGTCCTTAATGAAAAAGAAAAGTAGAGCTACTGTATGTGAGGTTGCAAAGATCTCTGGTGGAAATATTTGGTGTTTACATTTTGCCGAACTATTTATACTGTGGACACATACTACACTAAAGGCTCTTTTTTCCCTGCATAATAGAAATCCTTGTGACTGAATTCTATATACTTAGTATGGTTTACATTTTTTTTTATCCAGCCTTACCACATTTTATTCCACCCTGCTTTCTAGAAGACTTTGTGTGTCTTTAACAGAGCTGTATAAGAGCAACACCTTCTGGAAGAAGGGAGACACTGGAAAGTCACTTCTGCCTCTTGCAGCTTGTTGCACTCACCAGCCAGTGCAGAATTCTAATAAGGCAGAAGTTCAGAATAGTAATTAGGATACATCACTAACTGTATGTGCAACTTTAAACGATTAACATTCAGTATTTTAATTACACTGGATTTATGGGTCTAAGTCTTGCTCCTTAGAGCCCTTGTCTGATGATACGAAAAAGCAGAGGAATGCCCTGCTACTCAGTGGCAGCAGGCACCTCTTCTCCCCTCAGAACAGCATGAACCCCCAGCATGAAGAACAACGTTTCCAAGCCTGCTGCCTGCTCCTGAAGCCACAGCCTGGCAGTCGAATTGCAGTGGCCTATGTTTAACATCAGCCACTGAGTATCTGAAAGTCTCACCATCTTAGATAAGCACCACAGCCTTCCTAGTGTCACTATAAACAAACCTCTGCCACTGAAGAGCCGTTAAGGGCCTTTGACATTGGGGTTTTCAAGTTTCTGCCACAAAGGACAGGCAACCCTTTCCACGTGCTGCTACAGGAGAGC
>NW_008582919.1:25575-76598 GCF_000691845.1 Merops nubicus | reverse complement strand
AAGAGTGGGTTGGTGGCAGGGGAACCCCTCTAACTGTCTTTCATTTCCATCTATGGCAATTTTTTTATTTTGCAAAGTACTGCAGAGAGATACCAATGTACTAATAGTAGTAATAATAATAAAAACCAAGCAAATAAATACATAGAATAATACCACCTCTAATTAGATCTTTGAACAGAGAGGCAACCAATCATTTTCACATCACCCGTATAAGGTCACTACTACTAGAGGAACACAGAGGGAGAACTAAAGTCCTTGGTGAAAGACACTATCAAGGTACAAGAGGCAAGGAGGGGAGCAGAGAAGCTTCCACATTTAAAACTCTAGGCTAACACTTCAAGCATCACATCCACTATACTTTGTTTTAATTGTCTGGGCAATGGTGAATGCTCATATTCTAAAAATGGTCATATTCTAAACCAGCAGGCATTATTCAGAAGGAGGTTTATTGGGCCTTGCAACACTCAGTTGGCTTGGAGGATGCAAAACTGAGAGGCCAGGTGAACCTTATAAACCTGGATGCCTTTCCTCACACAAGGCAAGTCACAGTCTGGTTCTTCCTGACAAGCAACTGGGTCTAGGGTCAAATCTGACAAATTTTGATGATTTTGCAACACTAATACAAGATTTCCATTTTTGTTTTTCATTTTCAAAGTGTGTGTCCCTGAGCAAAATTTGCCTGCGTTCTTTGCTTTGACACTATGTTTCTGTACCTTCCATGCCTGATCCACACCCTTGGTTATGACTTTATTTTGTGGGCTCTTTCTTTTCTTTCTACACACCCGTACTTGTGTTGACTCCAGCAGTGCCAATTCCAGCCCACCTAATAAAGAAGCCAGTGTACTGCAAAGTGTGCACACAATGCAGTCATCATCCACAAGACACTTTAACTTTGCTTACTTCCTTCTGAGAAACACAGAAAGAAATTTTTCCATGATGGAAAAAAAAAGCCCTGAAGTTACATTTAAGTGTGTCTGTATGGGGAAAATTGTTTAGGAAAACAAGTTTGTGAATGGTGTTCATCTCATTTTGGCAAAGCATTTGAGGGCTACCTGTACCCACAACCGCCTAGCAGCATGCAAGGCAAACTTCTCCCAGATAACCAGAGCAAACACAGCCTCCACTCCACACCTCTCTAAGTAACATCATGTCTGTACCTTAAAAAGCAGTGATCTCGGGCATGATCCTGCTTGAGGGCAGATTGTGCAGCATTAAGAAACCCATGAGGGGGCTGCAGGCAGCTGCTCGGCGTGGCCAGGTGAGGATAGCTAACCGAGCAGTGTAGAGAAGGCCAGATGGCACCAGCTGTGCTCTGCCTCCCAGCAGGACAACCTCTTCTCTAATGAATATAATTTCCACAGCATGCATGAGAGTGAATTGCTGTTGCAATAAGCTGTCCTGTCCTTTTCCTCACCTATACCTGTCACCTTCGGGATGCTGGGCTATCACACAAAAGAAAAAGCCAGTGCGATGAAAACTGCAAGCATGGAGCTCCACACTGTGGAGGGGCTCCCCGCTGCCACCAGAAAACGAGCACAGAATTTGGCAGGGAAGCCTCTCCCTTCTCCGTTTTGCTTCACGTGAGAAATGGCTGTATCTGCTCCCCAGGCCTGTGAGTGCCAAGAGCCATGGGGTGGTGAGGCAGCAGGGCTGGGAGCTGTGGAAGCCCTCCTCTGGATGTGACAGCACAGCCTCACTCCAAAGGACACAGCTCAGCGTCCCCTCTGTGCTGGGGAATGGGTTAATCCCAGAAGGAGGGAAGTTCGTGACAAACCGCAGACTAGACTGAGACTGAGACCCTCTAGTGGGATTTTAAGAGGCCTGGCCTGGGCTCCTCAGCCGCTGACTTGACAGGCATTACCTGCCCCAGCCGGCGAGGGGATCGCCATAGCATGTTCTCAGGAATCTGCAAATCGTTCTCCAGTTCCTGGCTCCTTCCCTTTGACTATCTTGGCAGCCTGTTCTGGCAGCCAGACTATCTCACCTAAGACTTCTCCAGCTGGTGAAGCATCTTGGCGCTCCTGCCTCTCTATGCCCACACACTTTCATCAACTTCAGCAGTAACCCTTTTAAGTGTTATCTTCCAGGCCTAATTACTTCAAATACATTTTCTGGCTGCCGGTGTTGGACGGGTGGAAATTTAGCGCCATCTATTGCTAACTCATAGAACACCGGGTTGGTAAGGACGCAGGGAAGGGTTTTCCTTTCCCGACCGGTGCCTGGCCTGTGGGATTCCTGCAATCCAGCAGAGTCATCCCCAAGGCCGACAGAAACTCTTCTACTTCGAACTGATGGTTAAAGCCTTGCAGTTTTCTAGAAAATATATCTCTAAGTCTGTAGTGTGACCCTAACAAATTTCTTCAACCTGGAAATATAATGAGAATCAGATGTCTTGTAAGATTCGTAAAATTTCTTAATTAAAGTTTGTCCTGAAATACTATGGCATTAATCTCTCTCTCTCCCTGTCACACTGCTGGTATTTTGGTAAAAATCCCCTATCCTGTGTATCTACTGCAGACAAACTATAAAGCTGGGCTCTTTATTCACTTCAATAGGCCCAAGCCCCTGGCAACACCGGCTGTGCCCTCTTTCTGACTGTGAGTAAATTAAGTGAAAGAAGCAAGTAATCCCAGGAAAATCCCAGGAAAGCAGATTCCCTCCCTCTGTGTCTTGAAGAACACCTGAAGAACCTCAGAAGGAGTCTAAGTGGTCAACACTGCTGGCCGTTGGGGTGAGGACTACGTTTTCGAAGGGACGTTAACGAAGCTGAAGTTTATATTCTTATCAAAGGTCTTAGGATTTTTACCTGCACATGATTAAATGATTTTAAAGTGCGTATCCGTAGCAAGACAAGAACCCTGAAAAATCCTATCAAGAAACAAAGGCTAGAGAGTAGCTGGGTCTTTTCACAGCTCTGTATGTAACATTTGAGTACATCTGATATGATGTGCATTAGTTCCACGATGTGTTAGCAGAAGATTATAGTGCTGCTAATCTCTGCTTCTCACTGTAAGCAACTGCTTGATGTTTCAATCTTTTTCACAAAAAGGTAAAGACTGTTTGTGGTAATGACAATTAAAGTTAGTAGGATAGACGGGTGAACATCTCAAAGTACTTATTAAACCAAAGTACTGCTATACACAACCTGCAATGACCAGACATATGTTGTCTCTGATGTCTCCAACAGATATGGCTGCAAAGATTCCTAAGAGAAGGAGAGGTAAGAAATGACAAAAAAGTTGAGCAACACTACTTCAAAGTGTCTGCAGACATAAAGTTGGGATATTCTAAGGCTGTCGGGAAAAATACCTGGTACAGTGTAAACAGCTGTCGGTGTTTTATTGCAAGGGCCAGAATGACTAGTAGCTTTTTCTAAAGCTCTACATGCTGCAGACAGGAAAAAATATTTTTAAACATCATTTTTTAGCACATATGATGGAGAGGAAAGGTGGAATAAGCGTATCATGCAGTTTAAAAACAAGAGAGCCAAGAAAGAGAGATCCAAATGTTTGGTTTGTTTTGCAAAATACGCTTAGGATTTTTAAGGTTATCTTAAAGAGTTGTAAGATCTTACTCATGATTTTGGGTTAGGCTATACTACCAATTCTAAAATGTCAACATAAACTGTGTAGTCAGCACATTAATAACTTCTTGCTTTTTTTAAGGTAATAAAAACTCTCTTTCCACACAAAGAAGCAAAAGGCTGGACAAGAAATCAACATGAGAATGAAATAACTAAAATTCAGGTGTGTTCTCCTTTAAACTCTGCCCAGAAGTTGGGACACCACATTCATTTCTCACTATGTGTTTAGAGAACAGAGCCTGGGTCACACAGCCCTGCTGCTGAGGCAGCCCTGACAGCTTTCACTTTGACTATTTTATCCCCATCTCCTTTCCCTGCTTTTCAGAACCTTATGTCAGAAGTGGCAGCACTGCCAGGAGAGAAGGGGAGAGTAAAATTTTCTTATGGACCAGATCTGGCTCATCCACTGGCTAGCTCTAGAGCAATAAAAAGGAAAAGGCAAGACAGACAATTAGTAGGGGAAAATTTGTCCAGATCTATTAGTGGCTGTTAATTCTACTCAGCAAACCAGCAGTGGTCCTCAGAGTCCCCAGTGGGATGAAGGGGTAGAGAAGCAAGGGAGCATGTGCCTCACAGGACACCTACACACTCACTCAGCTCCAGCACACAGCAGGTACAGCCAGGACACAAAGCCACTTGGCCAATCCACCACCTCTCTAGGGGACAAGTACAGAGGTTTCTGGAGCAGTAACACTGCATTGTGTCTGTCAATGGCAACCTCCCCCAGGAGGATGTAGCTGAAGAGGTCAGCATAAAGACTGAGAAGTCAACGGCAGGCTGAAATTAAAACAGAAAAGAATTTAAAAAATACTTTACTACGAACCTGAATACTTCTGAGAATGATCTAGGGTATATTAATGGGAAAGTAGAGAATGTTACATAAGAAACTAAACTTTCAAGGTGGTGCTCATGGGATGATGATGATTATGGTCCATTTTCAGGAAAACTGTCCCAAATGACCTCCCCCCCCCCCCCCTTGTACATTCTCCCCCCCCCCCGCCTTGTACATTAGTTCAGCATAAGAGGGGTTTTGTATCAGTTTGTGTTTGGTTTGGAAGTAACCTAGAACTAACGTTTCAAATAGGTACAAAATGAATTAATACTGTTGTGGGTTTTGGTAGGAATGATATAGAAGGTTTCACATTGAAATACACTCTCTGCCTCTGTTCTCTGTACTCTGTTTTGCTTGCCTTTTGAAGACAGGGTGTTGTATGGCAGGGGAAAAGGAGGATTTCTTTGGTCTGGAGGGTTGACCTATTTTTTTTCTATACCATATCTAATGCTGGGAAGGTAATTAGAACAAGATTAAATTTCCCAATATATTAGAAAAATTCTCCTATCAGGTAAATAGGTATTATGGGTTAAATTATGGATTGACTATTATAATAAATAATAACCATAACAAATGGTTACAAATTATCTTTTGGAGAAGGCAGTATTCAGATTCACTAAGTAATGAGATTGTAGGTGAAGGAAGGATATTCTAGTCTAAAACAAATCACAGCACATTACAAAAGCCCTGCAGAAGCCTGTTCTAACTCACACAAGCTCCCAGGGCTGTCAAGAAAACACCAAAGACCTGAGTCGCCTGGGATCAGTAAGTTTAAAGGCAATCTGTTCTTCCTGAGCTATGAGAGTCCTGTGGGACTACGACTGTGTTCCAAACTTCTGCTAACAGCAATGCCAACTAGGAGCATGGTGAATTGTGATTTCCCCAGCATAGCTGTGCCAGCCAAAGCCCCAAATGACTCCGTTGTTTCTAGCAAAAACATGCTTTTCCTACTATAACTTTTCCTGTGTGGGGCCGTGGCCAGGTATGGTCTTACTCTATAAACAAAAAATGCAGCTTCACTGGTAGAGCAGCAGCTGTATGTCCCCACTGATAAAAATGCCCCTAAGCACAGACATAAGAGCACAGTATTTCACACTTAGGTGGTAAGCAGGGTTGGAGGTTGATTATGTACAGCAGGTCTAAAAATCCACTGCTACCTCACAGAGGCTTTACTGTTCTCTTTGGCAGTGTTGTGTTTAGTCAGAGGAAGCTATTGTGAACTCAAAATATGCAAGGCTTTTTTTTTTTTTTTCTTTTGTGCATTAAAAACAACACTTCTCACATTCCCTACAGTTTTCAGGGGAGCAGAGAACCATGCATATTCCTCAATGGACACCTTTCATCAGGTAGGAAGAGAGATCAAATCAGGCACCTCAAGTTAAAAGAATAATTTGCTTGGAAAGTTAAAATTGTGATAAACAACCCAGAGTCATTCTGCCAGTGGAAATCAGAAGGGTCACAACCTGATTGCTGGAGACAAGGCAGGTTTTAGGCACAAGTCAAATGAAGAAAAGTTGAGAGCTCTGTGTTTTATCAGGGAATGAATGTTCCTGCAGTTCAGGCGTTCGAAGATTGCATTAACCTGGAAAAGCCAAAGCAGGGACAAGATACAGACATGAACATAATAGATACTGACTGCAGGGGCTCCAGGGCAGATGTCAGCTCTTACTTCTGCAGAGGAGGTCATGGAAGAATCATTTGGGTATTTTTCTTTCTTTTTTCTTTTAAACCAGCATTGCAGAGTGCATTTAAGCAGCAAAAATAGTTTACTTGTGGGCAGAAAGGAAGAAGCTAAACATGGCTCTTATTTTCTATCTCTCAGCCATGTCATTTTTTACGTACAAAGATTATATGGTCAGCTAAATAAATGTGGTGCTACACAAAGAAGCCAGAAGACAGCTGCAGAATAACCTCCTTGTGGAGAGGACTCTTCTGCAGGCACAGTGAGCAGGGTCAGCCTGATCCTACCCTTGCCAGGCATGACTCCACAATGCTCGGTTCTTCACTAACACACACCAGCACAAAGGGCTCTTGGACTGCACATGCAGCCAGGTAGTTTCAAAGCAGAAACTTCTTGATTAAGCCACTGAACTGCAACTCAAGTCCATAGCCCATGCTTTATCTCCTAAGCAATTACCAATGTGGTTTTTTTCCACAGATGGCTGTGGGGTTTCCTGGTTGTGTGGACTTGGGTCAAGATCACAAAAATAAACAGTAAATGCTTCAAGTCTCACCTATGTGGATTCTTTTACTCTTTGCTGTTTAGTAACATAAAAGAACATTGTACTTGCAAAACACCTGGTCCTCAATTAAGAAAACTGTTTATGTAAATAACATGGCCACTAAGCATATAGGCACAGAAACTTGACTTTATGGTGCAATCTCCAAAGTCCCTCCTCTTGCATTGTGCCTTCCTGCTCTGAGGCCCAAGCTGTGTTTGGTACCCCTGCACAAAGGAGAATGGCTTAAATTTGAAATGGCCAGACACTCTTTTGCAAAATCATAACACTGTGCCTAGATGCCTGCTGTTGGTGTAAATAATTTGCTTTTGGACACTCATAATCCCAGTAGATATCACCTAGCATCCAGAGTGGAATATTCAGGCAATGCAAAGTCTTCCTAGGTTGGGTGAAAATGAGCTGGGTGCTTATTTGTTTAAATCAGAATCAGTACCATAGCTGACAAGGCCTGGAATTATAGAAGGTTTGGCCATGCATAAGCTTGATTTTCTTGCATTTAAATGTCACTGTCAGCTGTAGGCAATGTTCCAGCTTGCAAAGTTTCACTGGAACTGGAAGAAACACTGAGCTTGGCAGAAATGTGATTGTAAGGTTTAACTGAAAGAATAAGCAGGCTATTACAAATTAATGTGGAGAAGGCAGCCATGGTGGAACCTCTCTTGGGGTCCATCTGGTCCTCCATTGTTTGTTGATCATACAGCCTGTCATGCATTTCTCCTTACAGGAGCCGCTCACTCTGCTGAGAACTATTACCCCCATTTTACAGCTGGAAAACAGGAATTAGGAGTGTTACCTGCCTTGCTCAAAGGCACAGAAAGGAATTGATCAAGGGTAACTGCTGATCTTTTCTTCCTTTCCAGATTGCTCATAATTTTTTCCTAATGAAAATGACTTCTTCTCTGATAAACTTATATTACACACCACAGAGGAAACCAAGAGAAGCAATGTCTTTTAAAAATAAATCATTACAAGCCAACATGGTTACAGCAATTTACTGCAATTGAAGTTTGATTTTCAGTTTTCCTGTGAAAGATCTCAAACTTATCTTATGAGTGAATGAAACTGTAACTGTTAAAATATACTTGGCTGATTACTGATGATCCTTGGGTCATAATTTTCTTTTTTTTTTTCCCTGAAAAATTTCTTTTGATTTTTTAAAATAAAACCCATATATTTTTCTGGCTACCAGCTCTACACAAACATCAGATTATTTTTCCTGACAACATATATTTTATCAGAGAAAAAAAAATGCTTAAAGCAGGTTAAGCAACTCTAGAGCAGATGAGATTTGCCCTGAACTTCATATACGACTTGATGAGAGTTTCACTGGGTCAAACATTGCTGGCTTTCCCTCATGCTGCCTATATAGTAGAGACAGAAAATAAAGCCTTATTCATATTATTTTCTCTTTCCAGGAAAAAGTTGCCACAAGGAAGCTGTGAATTTTGGCAGAGATATGTACAGGCTCAGAAAATAAAATTTGTGTTTAAACATGGTGTTAACCTATAAAATTTGAGGAATTTTCCTTTTCTCAGCCTGAATTTCGGCCTCATTGACATCTATCTTAAATTTTGAGTTACCATGCTTAGTACTCAGAATGTGTTTGCCCATATTACATGTATAAAAAAATGGTGCAATAGTACAGATGCTGCTGTCTCTTTGTTGAAATGTGAAATGCAACATGGAATAAGGAGTTCTTCTCTGTGCCACTTGGATATGTGGACTAAGAAAGGGAATCCTTCCAGGGGACTCTGAAAGAGCACCTTAGCAGAGGTAATGACTTGCAAGGTAGGAACTCAGTAACACTTACCTTACAAAGACAGAGCAGCCATCTGACCTAAAAAAAAAAAATCTGCTGATTGGTTATGGTTCATATGCATAATGCCAGTACTGGTTACAAGGTTTTCATGCACAGATTGTTAAATAAATCAAATATTTAAAATCAAAATCAACAATCAAAATTATCAAAAATAAATAAAGACAGTAGGTCTGGCCTCCTGAATTTAAAAAAAAAAAAAAAAGATTATGCTTTGCCTCTTTGGAGGTCCTAGTGCACAAGGGAGAAGGTGCACCAACATTTAGGGTCTCACCAGATTCATTACATCACAGCAAAGATGGAAGTTAGGTAATATTATTTCTTTAGCTTTTTTTTGTTAAAAAGGAGAGTCATTTCAGGAATGTGATGGGACCTAACAGCAAGAGGTGGGTTACTCAGGAGTCCTCAAGTGTGCCATGCAAGAGAGCCCTATGTTCCCCAAGTTGCATTTCTTTCCTCCTTCAGAAAAGCATACACAACACTACTTTTCTCTGCTCTCCACCTTAACACACACAGAGACTTCAAACTCTACATTCTGAAAAGTTTTTGGCACAGCCACTGACAAATCTGAAGATCTTTGGATTATTGACTCACCTGATAGCAGCTATTAGCACTTCCCAGCTTAACACTGTCACCAATGGTAGATGAAGATACCAAAACAGAGAAAGAGAAAATATCATTTCTCTTTGTAAGGCAACTCATCTCACCTTCACAATCCTGATAATGACTTTGTGAGCCTGCATA
This sequence comes from Merops nubicus, assembly GCF_000691845.1. Classification (NCBI taxonomy): domain Eukaryota; kingdom Metazoa; phylum Chordata; class Aves; order Coraciiformes; family Meropidae; genus Merops; species Merops nubicus. Next base: position 67,383 of record NW_008582919.1, on the reverse strand, counting down.
ACAGTGAGAAGATTGCTGCCACCTGAAAACCAGGCATTTGGATGGCAGCTACTACAGGACAGCTGAGGTCTCTCCCCACTGCTGAGTTACTGACCCTGACCCTCCAAAGGGAGAACCCTCTGTAGAAAACTGATTGGCAGCAAGGATCAGGGAAGATTTATAACCTTGAGTTTCCCCTCACTCAATTGTTTTTCCTCAAGAGCTGTAAAAATACTGCACCAGCAGAAGCAGGGAATAGCAATGGGAATAGCAATGGGAATCTCTGCTATGAGGTGATGCTTAGAGGCTGGTGTTTGTGGGAATGCATTTTCAAGACAGGAATATTAAGCAGGTGACAAACCACTCAGTTTTCCTGTACTTTGCATGATATCAATAAGGGCAGGTTGGTGGAGGAAGGAAATGATGTTAAATTTATAAGCATTTAGGAGCAAGGAGATTCTTAGTTGGTAGGATCCGGAGTTATGGGATGGTCAGAACCTCATCCCCACAGGCAAGAGAGTGGGACAGTAGTTTGGTCTGTGGCATTTTTCTTCACTTTTTTTAACACTGAGGTTTCCCAAAAAGATAGGAGTATTTTTCATTATCTTTGTTCTAATCACTTTTCAGCTATGTCTTCATGATGAAAATACAAAATCTTCAGAAGTTCTTTTCTCTTCCAACTTGGAACTTCACAGTAAAGCAAATATTAGAGCCTTTGCTCAGGCACAAGGCTTGTATGAGCTAAAGGAATGTAAAAAAGGACCCAGAATTCAGCAATTACTTAAGCAAGGTCTGGTGCATAAAAGTTTAAGAGCCATAATATAAGTGGCTAACACCTGGGAGATATTAAAATCCCAACATTTCATGTAGGCATGACTTCTTAACTGGCTTCACCTCCTTAAAAACTGTGCCATGGCTAAAAGAGCAGTCTTGGTCTTCACACACATGAGGTCTGTGCACGTGCTTCCTCCTTCTGGGGTCAGGCAGTGTCCTGGTCACTCTGTCTTTCCTCTAACCCCAGCAGCACCACAAAGGGGAGGTCAAGGATAGAACAGCTGGAAATTAGCTGAGCCATTCTCTCCATCATGCTCAGGGCATGAAAGTCACCTCAAGTTAGGGTCTGAGCTAATACTAGTTGAATTCAAAGTTTCCACTGAAATTAGTGTTTCCATTGACTGTCTATATAAACTTCACCTAAAAGGCAGGTAAGTCAGTCTGTGTTTTCAGCTTAGGTGTGGTTTTATCCCTGTCAAAATCAGAGTCAGAGCAGGTCAGAATAGAAACAGCTGTTTTATAGGTGATAGTGTTTCTAGTACTGGCAGCCTCCCAGCTTGTATTTAATTCATATATCTGTAAAGAATGGCTATAAAATCACTTCCCTCACACGTACAAGCCTGTGAAGCATACACACCCATATCGTGACACAGCTTGAGTTGCATTGGTCCCATCTAGACCATTGCTTTTCTTATATCTGCCTTTGGGCAGACCCAGAGGGGTCCCTGAACACATCCTGTGTGCTGAAGATGACTGGCCTGCTTGCTGAGCACTTACAAAACGCCTGCTGCATAGGTATTGCCACGTAACAAATCGGTATTGACTCCATGAGCCTTTTGTTTAAAAGGCATATGCTTTGTAGACTATGAATAGGCATATGTGCCTTAGACATGTAATTCTTATCTCATTCAGTAAGAAGACAATTTAAAATATTAATTATAAAATATTAAACATTATTATTCAAGTCCCTTTGATAATATGCAGTGTCCAAAATGAAAGTGTGGGTGCATTTTCCACAGTTGTGGTTAGAACTGACTCATTTCAAAAAAATTGTTTTTCTGTTTATCCTTCAGAATTAGATATTTATCTCACAAATACTAAGTTTGGTTAAGATACATTCTTTGTATATGGTTTTTCTTTACCTCAATCTAAAAAAAAGTTAGCCTACACTGTTATCAAGGTAAAGGATAAATGCCTATGTACCACTAAGAGCATAAATTAACTAAAGGTGAACCTTCAAAAACAATTATTCCATGAACAAGATGGAAAAAAAAAGTTATGAAACAGAGGTTGTTCTGAAAGAAGAATATTCTTCACTTCAGAAGAATATAATGTCTTTGAAAAACACAGAAGAAATTACGAGTTAAGATAAACTGCTTTGTATGGACTGGCATCAGCAATGCTCAGAATTCAATATCCTAAATTTGTACAGATACAATATAATACCACCTGCAGGTGAAGCAGGGCAAACATATTCTTACCTGGCATTAAAAACCATTCCCTTGTGAGAGAGAGAGTAGACACCTTCCACATTCTTGTATTTTCTTTTACAAGTTCCTCACTGGGGAAGCATCCAGAACAATAAACGTGCTACTACAGAAAATTTTGCTCTTGTCAAGAGTAATTCTTTAGCAACTCTATTAAAATCACCATTGTGATGCCACAATACCAGAACACTGAGCAAAAGGAAAGATGAAAACATGAGATTCAACACTTTTGTTGATATACCCACACAACTGGCATTTCTGACTGCCTATATTAGAATCCCCAGCTTTGTTTTCTTGCCCTGTTTATATGTACAGAATGCAGTTTTCTCCTTCTGCTTTGTCATCCCTCTATATTATTTTACAACTGATTTTTTTGTTACATCAACTTTACAAGAGCACATATCCCAGATCAGAGTCCTCAGGATACTCTCCATCCCCAAGAACACAATGCTGGTGGTGATACTGCAAGTGCTTTATTGAACAGAACTATTGGCAGCTGCTGAGATGTTTCAAAGGCGAGGAAAAAAAGAGATCTCCTTAAGTCTAGGTAAAAGGCACAAGTCTGTCTGTCTCTGAAGCCCACTCAGCACTTTATAGCATCTGTCCTCAAATTATTACTACTTGGGAAAAGTTTTGAAAGCTGTCTTACTGAAGCCCAGGCTAGAGTTTCAGTTAGGAAAGATTCCCTTAGGATGAAAGTGGAGAGGCCAAAACACAGGAATAGAGTGTGATTCTGATATGTTAGGCTCATTCTCCTAGCAGTAATTAACGACTCTTAGTACTTACCTCTCTACAGCTTCAAAGTGTCCTGTATCCATGCCAGCTTTTTCTGAAGTCACTGAGAACTAAACCAGATGGAAAATTTACCCTGATGTGTACTTTACCAGAGCATGGATCAGTACTACCTTTAATCACAGCATTCCCTGCACTGAAAAGGAGGAATATGTCAAGTATTTTGGTAAATATAGCTACTACATATGGTAAATGTCAAGATTTTAATGACACTTTTCAGTGCTTTCCTTCTTCAAAGGGTTTCCCCATTGGTTGACCTACTTCAGAGTACTGACTACTCAAAATTGCTCTGTGAAGGAAGTGCTCCAAATATGAAGTCGTTTTCTGGCTTTCTTCTTTCCCTTGAGTTCATCGCGCCAAAACCCTTAGAACGGGGGCTGTGTTCAATCACTGCTACATAGTCCTGGCACCTTAAAAGCTGTTTCATGACAACATGGTTAGCAAGTAGGTAGTTTTGCTGCTTGATTTGTCCAACATTTTACTGCAAGTGAAAAAAACTGTCTCAGCCTCCAGGCTTGGCAGGGTAGATGCATGTCTGCCACTGCTAAGGCCTCATTCTTCCCTCTGAGTGTCATACCCTCAGACTTCAGTGGAAGCCAGGAGGCAGAAGAGAGGCTTTGCATTTTGCCTATAAAGTCAGCCTCTCTCTCACCACTTGCATCTTGCTCTGCTGTTCTTAAATGACACACTTCATTTGGTAATTCCTTTCTCTTATAATCCAGCCTTCAAGAATGTATTTCATGACAACGCCCATATATGGCATAATTATGCTTAGTTAGCTGTACTCAGCAGTGATGATTTCATAACATGTCACAAACAGGTGCCCATTAAATTCCTTTATTGGAGACAGAAACATTGCATAATTACAGATTTGATGAGGAAAACTGCAAATAGTATAGGCTGTTTCTACTGCCAGCAAAATACAGTTATTAGAGGATTTATAGACATACAAATATAAAGTGTTTCTTTCATGCCAGATGGTCTGTACGTAACAATGCCATTAGGAGCACTTAACTGTGCTGCTACAAAACCTTTAGAGAAGAATGAGGTAGAGTTTCCTTTAGTTTATCCAGTATTTTTTTCCACACTTCTGTCCTTTACTGCTTTTATATGCTCAGATCCTTGTAAAATACCCAGTTAACTTTAATATTTGAGAAAACAGAGACCCTTCAGAGGTGTTTACTTCTCCCTCTTTAAATTGCTGATTTCCCACTGCTTATGATGCAATTCCTGTAACTACTACTGCACCCTTCTAAATGCCTTGAAGGACAGGCAGACTGGGACATCTGTCTCCAAATTTACTGCATCAACAGCAATTGTTTGCAAATAGCTTCAGGTAAAGCTCTTACTTATCTCCATTATGGCAAAGATCATTTTCTTTTCTGTCACTCTCTACTGTAGTAACCAAGCTAGAGTCTAAGCCATCTCCTCAGGAGATGAAGGGAGTAGATTTACTCTTCATCAACATCCTCAACTGTGGAATAGAATTAATAATTTGTCTCCTACTTGCAGTTCTAGTCAACTACTGGGCCATGATAAAAACTGGGGGAACAGAACAGGCCACTGACCTATAGAAATCAGTTTCTCATTGTTAGATGACCTAGAGCATTACTTGTTTGTTTTGATCTAATATTTTACTGTTTCATGACATAAAAGTGTGTTGCAGGTTTTAGGGCCCAAGTTATGAAAGTGTAGGCACAGATGTAGGTATTTAAGCAACTGAGTAAGAGCATTCTTAAATAGCAAGAGCAATCTGCCATCCTGATAGACATTTGGTATACCTGGGTGGTCTCTGTTTTGGACTGAATGAGAATGGTAATGATGTTCTTCTGACCTACTGTTCAACTGGCTTGATGGGTAGTTTTACTCATTCCTCAGCACGCCTGTTCTGGAAACAGAAGACTTTTCACTTGACTTCTTGCTCTGGCATTTGCTGCAAGCACTTAGTACTTACTAAAAACCCAAGAGTCCACTGTTAGAGTACAGTAGAGAAAAAAAACTGTTATTCCACCCAAAGACATCACAATTCTGGCAGTAACCAAATCATAATGAAAAGGGGATTTGGCATATAGGAAGAAGGTGATTACATAAAGCAAAAGAATGTTTGCTTTCTCCTCATAACCTACTGAGACAGGATAGTTTAAGATAATAGTTCAGTGTTACTGTATCAGAATTCTAAAAAGAAATGAAAAATTTTCATAAAAAGGTGCAACATGTAAAAGATTCTATGATATTGATCACTTTGGTCAAAAAATGAAAGAAAATCTGTTCCTGCAAGATAGTACCACCTGAGATAACTTCTGAGCTCCTCCATCTCACACTTAAATGACTGCTCTAAGCCTGACAGAATCTTGTCCTATAAAGTTAGCTTTATTAAGAGAACCAGCTCTTAGAGACTTTCCCAACTCTTGCTTAGGGGGAAAAAAAAAAAAAAGCACTACACTTATTTTATGTACAATTACCTGCATACCTCTTTGGTAAAAACCAAAAACGAACAGTGTGGGAAAAACATGATACTTTTTTCTTTTTAAAGCATGGTATGAAAATTCAGGATGTGGTAAAAATTAGACACAGTAAGATGAGTTTTAAGATAAAAAACCAGTATAAATTCATGTTCAGAGAGAGGGATGAGGATCTAGCTGTTATTACTAGTGAATTTAAACACCATTATTTATAGTACATTTGGATGTGGTTAACTTTTCTAGTGTGGTTAATGAGATTTGTTTCTATCTGAGCTACTAATTCCAAAATTTTGTTACAGATCTAAGGATCAACTATTCTTATCCATTAGTGTTCCACAAATAATGTTCTAGCTCAAGATAATGGCTAAGTTAAGTTTGTGTATGGAGTCGGGGATATATTTGCCAACTGTGCTATAGATGGGATGCAGATTTTGCATAGTCAGGGAAAATATCCTGGAATTCCCACTTAGAACCATCATGTTTAAAGCAAGACATGGACAGAAGGATCACTACACCAGTATTTTTCAGCAGGGCAATACCAGTACTCTCTTTTGCTATTATGACTAAAAATACAAATACTGTTAAGTTACTTAGCTTAAATGGTTTAGGACTTATTAATTATTTTTCCAGACCTTGAGGATGATGACAAAATACAGAAAAACACAGATCTTTGACACCTCCCAATTGCTAAATATTGCAGTTCAGAAAATCTGTAGCCAAGATTGATGGAGAGGTCTGTCTCAGTGCTGCATAACAAAATGTACCTCTAGAATAGCTGTAGTCTAATGACTCCACATTGAAAGGTACCATGCTTCCTTCAAGCATCACTCTTTGAAAAATAGCACTTTCTGACAGGTGGAAGCGAATTATCTTTTCAAGATCTTTCTGTATAATACTTTATGTTTTGATCTACATATTTTGTTGTTTATGGTTTCATACAGCAAACCTTAAATATATTCCTCATTCAAATAACATTTTTGTCTTCCATAATCAAGATACTCTTACTCAAAAGCAACCCTTGAAATACCAGACTTTACATGATATCTTTCTCTGCTGCTTAAGAAGCTTTCTGGAAAGCTTATTTTATCTGTAGTAGAATAACTTTTTATGCAAAACTTTGGATTAAAGTTAAAATTGGTATAGGTGGTGGTACTACTACTCTGCATTTACAAAGAGGTTAGATAACTTGTCCAGGGTCACAAACCCAGTGTCAGTCTGTTCAGGTATCACTTGTGTGGTGGTAAAGTGCAATCCTGATCCCTGAACCTCTGCAAGATGAACAAAAAAATTCTTTTTTATTTTAAACTGTAACTACTACTAAAAGCAAAAAAGAATGCAAAATTTGCTTAAATGGCCACTTTTAGATATGAGATCAAGGGGCCTCACGGTAAGAGGCTGGGGAAATAGGGCTGTAATTCTGTGGAAGGGAGACAAAGACAGCAGGGAATAACCTGCCTCAGGGCATGCTGAGCCATCATTTACACCTGCCCACCTCTGAGTAGATGACTCTTGGAACATTAAAACTTAGCATCAAGTAGGGTGAATCCCATGCAGAGAGAGCCAGCAGGCCATATTCTGGCAGGCTGTGCTACCATCTCTGTACTTTATTTCATAACAAGGCACTATCGACAGACAGCTCACACCAAGCAATCTGTTGAGATCATGCAGATTGTTTTGGAGAGGACATTGAATTCAAGAGGGTTCCTCCTCTAATTAGGCAGCTAGGAGATTAGTCCCAGCTGTTTTTCCATCTACCTCCTTGGACGACCATGCATTACAGACATTTCAAATAACTTGCACTCAAAGTGACTCCTTCAAATAACACATTATTCCAATTTACCTTTCTTTATGCCTGAGGAAAAGTATGTAAGAAGTAAGTATACAGGAGAGGATCAATGATATCTCTCTGATGAATTTGGTAAACTCTAAACAAGAGTTTATTTAGAAAGAGGAGTAGAAGACCACTGCTTTTTGGCTTGAGACAGTTGAACAGGTGTAAACAATGGCTGGGCAGAGAGATCTCTCACTATCTTGCTTTTGTCTTTTCAAATTTACCTTCTGTATCCTGGAAAAGTCATGTTTCCTTTGCAGTCTAGACTGAACAGATTATCTACCCTAAGCAGGAACCTTTATTAGCATTCTCATCAGAGTCTGTCACTGTAAATTCTCAATGAATTTGCCCTCATTGCAGTTAAGGATCTAGTTAATACCAATTGCTGAAGCCATAACTCTTGGCATCAGGACAGCTTATATGAAATGCCAGTTTCATGAAAAGTTCTCTCATTTGAAGGACTTCTTTAGTATGCATGAATCACACTCACCAAACTGAAAACTAAGGACATGCTCAATGCTGAAAATAATAATCAAAAGAATGAAGAAGAGAAGAAAGAACATGGGAAAATTAGAATTCATTATTATCATTTTAAAGTACCACTGTTTGTAAAACATAAGCATGTGAAAGGCTGAATCTCATTTGAACAACCCAATTAAACATTAAATAATTGCAGCCAATTATGCAAATATCACACAACAATATTATTTTGTTGATCTTTTTTGAACAGTCTCAAATTCTCCTAATGTTAGACTATCTTATGTCTTAAATGATCAATTAGGAGAACCATAACTAAGTGATGAAGAATGGATAATTGCCTAGTTATGATGTACCATACTCTTTCTATGTAAATCTGTTGCAATTAAACGAATAGGGCACATGGAGAAAAGATGTGCAGATGTTCTTTTACAATCTATTATTAGCTCAGGGAATACAACAGCTCCCTCCTAAATTTTACAGGCGAAAATAAGGAAAATGCAATACCAAATACTCATCATTATTTACACGTATTGTTTCTGTCCTTTGGTTAATAGGATAAAAAAGCAGTGGCAGAATGCAGGGTAGGACAGCATGAAACATCAGAAGAATTTCCTGTATTATACTTACCTGTCAGCTCTCTTATTTAGGTTTTAAAGGTTAAAATCTAGAACCCATTCACCTGAATCCCTTAATTTGGAAATAAGCACAACTTTGAGTTGACATAGCCAGAGTAAAGCAATTAACCGACATGTTGAAGACAACAGCTACCATATACCCCCCACATGTTTTCATTCTTCTCTTTCTACTAAAAAAGACTAAGCATTTCTGTGGGTCATTCCAGTTTCAAATCTCATCATTTTGAAGTCTCCAGCAACTCCCAGTGTGCAGTAAAAGGAAAGGTGTCACTCTGGTCAGTGCAAGAAATAGTGCAACCTACAATAAGTTAAACCACCTGCTTTCATCGTATTAAATTACTTGCATCCACTTTAAGAAGTTTTATACAACTTTTATGTTTAGGCCACAGTAAAATAATAATTCTAACTGGTCCATATTAATTCTGACTAGCAAACAGATTACTGCTGGTATACTGATGCCTTTCTGGGGATTTTAGATACATGATACCTGTGAAGTCCATCAGCATCCTGAGATGTTAAAGTATCATACAACTACTTTGTCATGCATCTGAAGTTAGACATTTCCACTTTTCCTTTTGCTGCTAAATCCAAGATCAACATAAGGGGACAGATTAGGTAGTTCAGTAACAGGAAGCCACAAGCAGTTGCTCATGACAATCTTTAGAGAGCACCATGCCACACTCCAGTTAAAGGCACTCTTTAGTTATGATGCTTGTCTCGTTGGATAAAACTCTCTACCCCACACCGCATCTTGACATTTTCCCCATCTTAATTTTTCCACTCATCTAGTTAAATAAAAACAGTACCAGCAGTTCATAATACATAGTTAGATACTGAATGAAGACCAGCACACGATACAGATTCAAACGGTCAGAAAAGCAGACACACAATACTATTGCTACTGTAAGTGAAACAACATTTTGTGCTTGCAGTTGTATCCTAAAGAGAAAAGTATCCAATAAATTTTAACAATGATTACATTGTCAGAGAGAACCTTCAACTGTTCTTCATGAAGAGATCAGGTTGGATTACAGTGAAAGGCAGTACAAGTCATGATTTGAGGGAGCAAAAGAAAGTGATGGCTAAGTAGGGGTCGTTTTTAAAATCTGACCAAGAGTGAGCAGGAAAGCCATAAAACTACTTTTTAACGTCTGTGTAAGGCATGGATGGTCCCTTAGAAATTGTATTTTGCCTTTTTAAACTATGTTAACAAATGCCAGTATCTACAAAGGACTTGTAAAGCACAGGAGAGATACTTTTGGGTCTTAAAAAAAATAAAGTGCTAAATATTTCCCTTAATACAGGTGCATCTCTATTGCAAACCATGGCAATAAATGTTTCATTTTTACTTCTTACAGGATTCCATTAGCGTCAATAAAGTTCCACTGGTTTTACACCAAAGTAGCACTTTGGAAAATTGATACAGAATATGATGATCCATTTTGGCAAGAAGTATCTTAAAGCTGTTCAACAAAGCTGTGTGCAAAACCAGAAAGCTAATAAATATCACAAATATGATGCTAGTGAACATTTGAAGAAGGTAGTTCCCTAACTACGGGCTACGTGCTCTATATTGCTTCCAAATGGCATCAAGACAGTATGTGAGAGAACAGCAATATATGAAGAAGTATGTGCTTAATCAGAATAAAATCAGGGTTGGAATGAAATCTCCTTCCTTCTTGTGCTAGATATTTTATGTTGACAACACAGCTTGTTCCTTAATAGGAAGGCCCTGTTAAAGTACATATGTGTCAATGGAGGCTGGACATATTTCACAGCAAGTGGTGAAGGAGGCAAGAAAAATGTTTTGCTGATCTAAATTATGTTACTGGATGATGAAACAAATTCCTCCATCCAAAGGTTTGGTTGCCGTGAAGAGTGGTTCAGCTTCCACAGCCACAGTTATCTACTCATCTTCTAGACATTGACCTTGAAGGCAACACTGTGTCTGCAGTGCCCAGCTCTGTGCTAGGCCAGACAACGGGCAATTCTTGTCTCAGCAGGGCCTGACCCAGCCCTCTAACTCATGTATGGAGAGATGTATCCATCTATCAGAGAGGTATGCACTGCCTGAGCAGCCACTGCATATCCCTATGGAGGTAAAGGCAATAGACAAACAGGGAGTGTATTGCAGGCTAGACTGACTCCCAGAATTTTGGCCTAAAGGACAGAGCTGTTGTTTGGTAGAGTATGCATGAGGGGATCCAGAGGGTTATGCAAACTCAGGAATCTCCCACACAAGCAGAGCATAAAAGGAAAGAGCATATGGCTAAACACAATTGTTTCCCAAACACAGAGCAGAAGGCAGAGTAATGTCAATAGAACCCCGTGGCCAGCTAAGAGGCAACGTCTCCGTTACATGACAACGTGCTCTGCTGGTGGTGGCAGCTAAAACAAACCAAACTGAAGAGCAGTTGAAGAGCGTTTTGCAAGTTTTCAGACTGTACATAAGACAAAAGGAGGCACTAAGAAAACCATTAGGAAAGTACTATTGCTAACATTTAGCACCTCTACCAAGAAGACAGGCTTCTACCAACAGGATTACAGTAGAAATCAAAATGATTGTGTTCACATTCGCCGGATTGTGGAAACAATCATCCTGAGGAGCAAACTGATACAGGAACTATGCTACACGCTGGCAGCTACAGAAGTTGTGGTTATTCACATCTGTTCTGCCTGGAGGGTCTGAACTCTTCCACCTTCATGACACCAGCACTGCCCAATCGCTATCTTCTCTTCCATACTGAAACAAAGCAAAAACACAGTTTAAGAATCAAGGTTAAAAGTAACAGTGTACAATTACAACAGCTTCTTAGGTCTATCCGCAGAAAGATTCATATCCACCACCTGATAGTAGTTTACGTTATTTCCTATACATTTAATTCACTTTTTGCTTTGAGCAAAGCCTAAAAGCAGCTTGAATCTTTATCCATCTTCTGACAAGTAGACTAGGAAACTGTGATACTGATACTCACTAGGGATGACACGGAATAGTCCGGCTTCACTAGAGCTTTCCATCAATTTAATAGCTACTCCCTGAGGTCAATTCACTAATTCATTCATAAGTATGCCCCTGCTCAAGCTCCAATAAACAAACACATTTGGTTTTATTTCTTTTTGTTTTCAGTGTGGCTTTTTATTACAGCATTCTGATTGAATGTGAAATAAAAGCCATCACAAATACCACAGAGTACAATTAGAGAGAATTGAAACCCAAATAAAACAAGTCATCTTTCCATAACCAAACCAACAGGATCACCAGGCAGAAATGAAGGCAACCTACACAAGGAGCTGTGTCTCTTCCAGGGGAGAATACAGTTCCAAGGCAGCACTTCCAGCTGTTAAACTGCCTCCATGTTGTAAAGCTCTTTGTCACCAGTCCTCTAAACAATGCTCCAGGGAGCCCCAAAAACGCACACAGAGCTCAAGTATGTACGTAAAGCAGAGGTGGACAGACTAGTGGCAGATGTAAGTTGGGAGCACAGCACCATTTCCCTCGGGGTCCTATGTTCAGGGAGCTTGAAAATACTTTTCACTGAGGAACAAAGACTGATTTTAGACAGTAGGCTGGAAAGATCACTTGATGATAATTTCTCCAGAGAGGCTAAAAGGAAGTTCCTCCAATACAGGTTATACATCATCAGGAAAGGCAACAAAGGGACATTAAAGCAGAGAAAAGACAAGATCTTCAAATCAGGATGAGCCAGAAAAAACACTCCTGGATCCACAAAGGAACGATACTCAGTGTGCTTGTGTTTTACTCTTTACCCCAGCAAATAAAGCCTCTAACTGACCTCCACATGTATCACACCTACTTTTTCTTTTCACTACTAATTCTGCTGCTCCTGTTGTGTAGTCTGCCTCGTGGTTGACTACGCACTGGTATGGTGCTACACAGGACCTTGGAAGAATTACTTTTCAAAGGATTTCTAGCTTACACTACCAGATGACAGTGGTTGCCTTGGGAACTCTAACCAAGGAAAAGGAAAGAAGAAGAGGTCTCATTAGTTTAACCACAAAGCACTGGATTGCCCTTATGTAAGGCAATTTTGTAGAGGATGGGAACAAAGGAACTAAAAAGAGATGTCTGAGTTTCATAGCACTGCTTCTCAAAGGATGGCACCTCCACCTCCCCCAAATCAGAAGGCATGCAAAAGCCAGGAGATTATTTGTAAGTTTTGCTGGCTTTCGGTATCATCATCCAATGCTCTGATGCTTACTTTGGAAATTAAAAAAAAAAAAGCTGGTCTCAGTTACCATATGACAAGTGCAGCTAACTGGTGGGTCCTGTACTTGGTTCACAACAACCCCATGCAACACTACAGGTTTGAAAAAGAGTGGCTAGAAAGCTGCCCTGAGGAAAAGGACCTGGAGGTTTTGGTTGACAGATGGGTGAATCCTAGAATCACAGAATGGTTTAGGTTGGAAGGGACCTTAAAGATCATCTAGTTCCAACCCCCTTGTCATAGGCAAGGACATCTCTCACTAGACCAGGTTGTGATGAGCCAGCAGTGTGCCCAGGTGGCTGAGAAGGCTAACAGCATCCTGGCTTGTATCAGAAATGGTGTGGCCAGTAGGACTAGGGAGGTGCTTGTCCCCTGTACTCAACACTCATGCGGCCACACCTCAAGCATTGCATTCAGTTTTAGGCCTCCCACTAAAAAAAAAAAACCAAAACATTGAGGTGCTGGAGCAGGTCCAAAGAAGGGCAACGAAGCTGGTGAAGAGCCTAGAGAACAACTCTTCTGAGTGGCAGCTGAGGGAACTGGGGCTGTTGAGCCTGGCAAGAAGGAGATTCAGGGGAGAACTTATTGCTTTCTACAACTAACTGATAAGAGATTGTAGCGAGGTGGGGCTGGTCTCTACCCCCAAGAAACAAGTGATAGGATTATGACAGGATTAGATTGGACATTAAGAAAAATTTATTCATCAAAACGGGTGTTAAGTATTGCAAGAGGCTGCCCAGGAGAGTGATGGAGTCACTGTCCATGGAGATACTGAAAAGATGTGTAGGTGCTTAGGGACATGGTTTAGTGGTGGACTTGGCAGTGCTAGGTTAACAGGTGGACCCAATGATCCTGAAGGTGTTTTCCAACCTAAAGAATTCTATGATTATATGACTACAGTTTGAACTTGCTTCCAGAACTAAAAAGATCATTAAGACGTTATACTACAACCAAGAAGTTTCCTTACAGGAACAAAAGCAGATTTAGCTTCCTTTCCTGATTCTGCCAAAGACTTTGTGACCCCAGACTAGTCAATCCCATCATTCTTTTCAACCCCACACAGGTCCTGTTTTGTAAAAATGAACACATACGTTTTTTTCTGGTTGTTTTCTGGTGGCCTACCCATTTAGATTGTGCAACTTTGAGAAAGATTGGGGTTTTGACTAAATAAATGTCTGTTCACTGGTGTCAGCTGCAGTGCTTAAATGTAATTTATATCATGTAGTATAAACAATATATCTTACCTTCTATCCACCCCTTCCAAGTGGCACCCTGATCTACCCTTCAAAGGGTATAGCAAAATCTTGTTTATTCTCAAAGCATGGAATGCAAAACTACAAAAACATCTCAGTGGTATTTCAGTGAGTATATTCCCAGAGGAAAAAAAAATATCATCTCTAAATCTTCTCATTCAAGCAGATATAGAGGAGAGTGTACTACAACTAATTAATTCATAAGCACACATTACTGTACACAATGTAAATTATTTAATCTAAAATCTTTTTCAGCATTAAGTAATCATGATTTCCACTCAATGACAGGGAGGGAAATGTATATTGCAGTGCTACTACTTCTCCCTCAACTGGCATGAGAAATGGAATCAGTTCTGCCCAGGAGTTTCTAATTTGTCACTCTAGCTCTAGTTCCACTGAACAGCTGTTCAAATCCAATGAAATCCTATTGAGCACAGAAAACTTGCAAAAGAACAATGAGCAGCATGAAAACAGACTTGGAAACACAATTATGAAGATAATCTGAAAATGTTAAAAAAGCCTGTACTGTACACAGACGAATTGGAATAATGACGTTGGACATGGTGCCCTGCACCTCTTGGTCACAAGTTCAAATGCAGGACAATACTGGTACTGAGAATTTTTATTTTTATACAAATGTCTGTTGTCCAACCTGAAATGGATATACTGCCCTAGTTCAGGCAACAGCACAGCACAGAGACCAAAGCTGTGTTTGCCTGTAATAGCCATTGCATTTTATTCTTCAGAACGTGAATGTTCTTTGCAATAACAGCCTCAGACTGTCCAGATATGACAATAGTCCAATGATACTGCAAAGAGGTGGTCGTTTTTTCCTTCCTGGTAGACTATATGAAAGATCTTTGTGAAAGTTCCTGAAAACTCCCTTGACATTTTAAGAATGTTATATATCCCATTTTGTGTGTTGCAGCATTGTTTTCTGGATGACAACCTGGAGTCCCTTTGGATATGAGCTCATCTCTCCACAGATAGAGAAGTTCAGAAACACAATCAGCAACCACTGAGAAACTCCTAAAGGGGAAGGAGCCACCATGCTCTTTAAAATCATGTTTCTAACGATGCAGTTTTCTAACTCTCCTGGCTTTTTAAAAGAAGAAAGAAATCTCAGAGATAAATACATACACAATAGCATAGATACTATACATTATGTATAGACAGTATATATTATGTATATATTAATATATACATAATAGTTCAGCAGATTGCAGGATTGACGGATTTACTCTTGGCATGTAACTAGTGAAGACATGGTATGCACATAGTTGAAAGGCAGAAAGGTACGTATGCATAGCTGTCAAGTGAAAAGGTCCTAGAAAGAGAATGGTTCAAAGCAATCCACACTTTCTCAGTATCCTCCTGGTCCTTGGCTGGGGGTGGAAAACCGGAATGATTGTGGAGGGCATGGGAGGAAGCCTCAAGGAGCAGCCTGGATAAATTTGTCTTGATAATCTCCTCACTGCCAAGGGAGAAAGACACATATTCAAGTGTTGTCTTCTGAAACAGAACCCTGAATTTTACAAGCCATTCTTCTAGAGAAGGCACTAGCTTGCCTCATGACACAAACTGCTAAGGCACTACTTATTCCCACACATACCACCCAACAAGGTGCTAGAGCTGGCCTCGACTCCTTCTGCTGCTGAGCTGTTTCATGACCGCAGTTAGAAGTGATCAGTGAAGAGTCAAACTGTCCACAAACTGTTGAAGACCCTAACATATATTGCAAAAGCACCAACTAGACATCAGAAGGTAACACAGGAATCACACAAGTGCTTTTAGACATTAAAGATGGATAGTTAATGTACTATCAAGTTGGGTTTAATACAGAGCAGAGAGCTATGGAAACAATGATCAGTATGTATCTCAATGACAAGTGTGTAATAAATCTGGGCATTTGTCAACAAAATAAAGTGATGGCCACCAACTGTTATTTTACATAAGTGTGTCAGGCACTTGGGATAGGAAAGATGAAGCAAAACTGTGGTATGTAGTGGAATTCTGGGGAAAGGCTGCTGGGTACTCTCATACATAACTGAGCTGGTAACATGGAATACTGAACCTCTCCTTCCCCCCAGCAAATCAATAAAATCTAGAACCAAAGGTGCCTGTGCTTCTTCCTAGCTATTTGTCCTACTGTTTGAAGAGAAAGACACAGATCCCAAGCTGTTATAGTTGGCACAACTGAAACAACAGGGATATGATGGGAGAGTGTCTCTTTTTGCCCCCACGGAAGTTGGATCAGCCACCAACATAAAGGTGCCAGAATATTGGGAATTCTTTCATCCCTGAGTTGCACCCAGAAACATCTAATACTAGTCTAAAGAACAAGAGATGCTGATCTCATGTCATCCTTCTAGTGAAGATCAGTTAAGTAGTTTTGCTGCATCACTTGAGCTACAAGTCTTACGGTGGGAGGCAGGAGAGGGAAGTAGTTGTGCTGGAGACCAGCAGCTGTGAAAGGTAAAAACAGGTAGAGAAACAAGAGTACAGAAGAACTTCTGAAATTACATGAGCTAGCCTGACTTCTCCTTATCTAAGACTGCTTCACCCTACTTCAATTAAGCAATGAAAAAAAACCAAAATTAATAGCAAGGGATTTGAACCTGGACTGCAGTATAGCACAAAACACTGAATAAATAACATTACACAAACGAGCTTCCTTATCAAGGGATTTTATGTCGGTCAACATATGACAGCAGACTGCAATTCATGTGTAGTTTTTGTTTGGGGTCTTAGAAGAGTCCTGTATCGGATTATTTATACACAGAAGGACCTGTAAAATAGAAATTTTAGGACCCTTTCTTAAAAAGTTCAAATTATTTTATGGGATTATGAAGAGGGAAAAATATATTACCATCCATATCATACACTTTAAGGAGAAAAAAAAAAAACCAACAACATTATAGAATAACCACACCAAATAAAAGAGCCTGTATTATTAGATAATGGTGCCTATAGTACCACTATTAAAATATTATTTTCTGATGTTGTCAAATGTTCACCTTTTATAATTTTATCTGGTTAAAGAAGAGGAAGCACCTTACCTGGATATCACTCAGCTTATTCAGGAAACGGGTTGCTAACTGAGGTCCATTCTCCATAGTTGGAATGTGCAAATGCTGAGATTGAATAAAGGGGAGAGAGGGGGGAGAGAGAGAGAATAACATGTAAAAATAGCTTTGTATACATATGAATAACTTAGACTCATCAAAAAATTTAATTAACAGTTATCAAGCTTTCTAGCCCTCCTTGCAAGTAGGCAAGGACTGTTGTAATGTTTTTTATATGAGGATGTGCTGAGTCCTCCTGAGTTAGATAAGTTGAACTGACATGCTGTTTTTAAACTAAGGTTAATCTAAGCCTTCCAAAATATCTGTTTGAAATGGAGGGTATATTGTACAGACAAGAGCAGTCACAACCTATACAATATTTTTAATTTCAAGCAATATCATGTAGAAACACAACAGGTACATTTCTAGTATTTATCATTTAGCACCTTCATGTCTCTCATATTATCCTGACATCTAATATCAATCCATTTATTCCATTTTATTAATTCAAGAAGCATCACCTAAAAAACATTTACTGTGTCATATTTAATGGAACAAAGCACATCCACACATGCAGCTGCAATAACCCAGCCTTCTGAACTAACTTTGTGCTGGCTAAACAACATCCAGTCTGAATGCCTGTGGAATCCCACTGGTGCAGGAGAACACTCCCATATAGTGTATAGTAGCTGGAAACAGCTGTGCACCCTCCTGAAACAGCTCTTCCATCAGAGCTGTGCTCCCTGCAACGAGGAGTGAAGAGATGAACTTGAGAAGGAAAGAATGCAGTGGCTCAGAAGTTTGGTTCCCTAAGAAAGTCTTTGTCTCCTCAGCTTTCCCATGTGCCTTAACTTTGGAAAAAAATATTCAATAAAAGAAACGGAAGAAAGTATTTTTCTGTATTTTCAAACAGGCTGCAAGAAACTTGGTTTTTGGTTTTTTTTTTTTTTTTTTTCCCTTTTCCCAGGATTTGAGATTTTAAGAGATTTTAACTATTAAAAAATGCCAAGAGACAAGAGGGGAAAGTTCTCTCCTGACAAGATAGCAGTAACTCACTTGGGAAACAACATACTGACACTCTTCATCTTTCCAGGAGCCTCTGGCATCACTCTTTTTTCGTCTCACTTGCTTATTACTTCAGCTGCAACTAATTATGATAAACTTCTGAAGAAAGAAGGGAAAAAAAAGAAAAAAAGAGGAAGATATTTCCCTTACCTTGCCCTTATATAAAATTTTAGAGATAGGACATACAACACAAGCTGTTCCAGCACCAAACATCTCCTTTACTCTGTTCTCTTCCAAGGCAGCTGTCAGGTCACTCATGGTGATGTATCGCTCAGACACTTTAAATTCTCCCTGCACAAGAATAATCAAGTTTAAAATGGCTTGTATTTTTGTTTTCCCACATTGAAACATCTCTGGCAGAACTATTAGCCTAGGGGCAATTGTTCAAGTCTTGGCTGTGATCTTGTGATCTTTTCTATCCTCCCACTATCACATAAGACAGACTGTAATCGTAAGAATGAACTTCAAGGAAGCCAGTGACTTACCAGATACAATGGTTATGATTAAGTGACACTTCCCTCTGATTTGGTACAGAATACCAATATTGCATTAGGGAATAGCATAGCTGCATTTGTCATGGGTTATGTCATACAGGATCTGGCTGCTCATTGTCTCTAGCATGCTAGAATTTGTCCAAAAATTACTCAGTTTTGTCAAGAGAGCTTTGCACCCCACTCTCAGACAATTTCTAAACAAAATACATTCTGCTAATTCCACCTGCAATGCCAACTAGATGTGACATATTTCTTTAATCTGTTGTGAAATTCCACACAGTGGCGTGCACACATCTGTCACACACAGAATTTAACTCTACTGCAGGTATGAGTAAAGCATTCCACACTGGATGCTATTAACATGGGAAATTTTTACTTTCTACAAGTGTTGAGGAATGCGTAGCAACTGATTGAGGGGACATGAAAGAACAAAAATAAGCATCAAACTTTGAAATTTTAATGCCATAGATTGCATGGATTTGCAAATCTACGATCTGCATTGATTGATTTGGTTGACTCAGACTGAAATAAAGCTTGGGCTAGCTTTTGAACATGAAACAGAGATGCTTACAGCAGCAGAAAACATGATTAGCTCTGGACAGGATAGTACTTGGAAAGAGGCAGGGACACCATATATGCACAGTTTCAGATAGGTTAGGGAATGGAGGTCAAGGAGAAGAACAACCTTTGTGAGAGTAGGAGACGCCTAATTATTCAAAGAGACTGAAGTGAGACTGGTCTCTCACAAAAAAAAACCCTTATCAACTGCAAATATCTTTCTGTCTTGTGAAGGATATTGGACTGAGAAGTTTGCATGCATTACTGCACTAGGGGTTTACTAATATCAGTAAAGATGCTTAAGATTTCAGTGTCCACCAACAAGTGGCACATAAACCATGAAGTACATGCTTAACTCTCCTCACTACAAGTTAGGTTTAAGTGATAGAACTGTGTTTCGGGAAGCCTTTCTACTACACATGGCTGCAAACTGAATTAATACCAGGGGAAAAGTATCACACACACCTGTGTTATTCCTGTTACTCCTCCCTAAACATAAGCCTGGCCAAAAGCAGAAGACAGGGGCTTGAAACCTTTGACTGTACAGTTGTCTTATCTGAGCTGCAATAAAACCTTTGAGTACAGTACAGGCAGAGTGAACAGTTTGCTGCATTTCAAGATAGGAGGTATCCCAAATGTCCAAATAAGTACTTGGATAGCTACACTGCAGAACTGGAATCTGGAAGCAGACAGATGACTTCACAACTGTGGCTGGATTTTAGGCTGCATGGTAGTTATTAGAGATAAGGATGGAACCATGAGAACTAAGTGGAGAAATAGTGTGCTGATGACTGCAGTATAGCTGTGGTCATGCATGGTAATTGTCTGTTTCCTTGCTTTAAGTTGCTGGTACCAGTGGATTTACTGAGAATGTTCATGTTAAATACTACATGGAGTGACTTTAACAAGCTTGGTATTGTTCTCTGTGACGGGTGGGGGTATTCTGGTGCTGGTGCTGGGAATCTATGAATTAGCATGGCCTAATTTCCCATTTAGGTTAAGGGATTTGACCAGATTAGTTGAACTTAGATACTGTGGACCAGGAATGCTTACTTTCATTAATATGATAACATGACAGTTGAAACCATTACTGTCAAGGTCAAAACACTCACCCAGTCACGGGCGAGATCCAAAATGCTTTGTCTTGTCACTCCTGGAAGGATGATGCCATCTAAGGGTGGGGTTGCCAGCTCATTTTCTGTGAAACGCAAAAGAAATAGAAATGCTGGCTGAAAAACAAACAAACAAGAATAATGTCTACCAATATTACACCAAACATGAAACTTATTTGTAAGTCAAATGATATCAGAAACATTCCCTACCCAGTAAGATGCAACATTTATGAGAATTCCATAAGAACACAAGTCACAAAAATTCCATCCTACTAAGTTGTTGTTGAGTGTTTGGAACTTTTTGAGAACACTTCAGTGGGTGGGGAAGAAACTCATTTAATCAACTAATAAATACATGGCTAAAGCCTAGTAATAGGTTTTATTCCTTAGTGTATTATGGATTCACTGCATAACTACCAGGAACAAGTGAATGGCTGTCTTCAGACTCAGAGTAGAGGCCCACAAGGGAAATCCATGACTAATAATCCCAGAGCAGACCATGACTGTCCCTAAACTGCTTTATTTCATTAAGGAATATGTGGTTTAGACTACCTACCAGAAATTTTGAGGCCCATTTACTCAACAAGCAAAGCAGTGGAAACTTTGCCAAAAGCCTCTTGAGAGGAGACTTCCTTAAGCATTTTTTGTCTTAGTCTAGGCATTTTTTCTCCCTAATTTTCTCTTTACACAACAAGAAATAAAATAAAAATAAAATTCCAAAAGCACCAACAACTCAAATTGTTCAACTACTTTGGTTTGTTAGCCCATTTTTCTTGTTCGGTTTTGAAAAAGAAAATTAGATAAATGTTCATCTAATATAACTAATGAAATGGTAGATAAATGGTAATCCATACTTCGTAAATACTTAAATTACAACACAGATGGTTTTATGTAGTTTTTGTTCTTCCATCCAACTTTTGCAGGAAATCAGAGTTAGTGTTTTCATTTCAAACCATCACTTTCATTTTAAAACGCCACATAACATACTCAGTGGTTTCTATTATCAGAGACTACTGGGCATTTACTCTTTCTGACAGTGAGACTCTTTTAAGACAGTCTCAAATTTGCATTGAAAAATGAAGACTTCCACAGTCTTTCAGTAATATTCTTGGATTTTTTTCTAACCATTTTCTCTTCCCAGTGAGAACCAATTATCTTTCTTGATCTTACAAGGATACTTTCATGCTCACTAAATCCACACACCATTAAAGTTTTTAATTAATTTTTACCTAGATCACATAGAACAAGATATGTATCTTCCCATTTTTATTGTATCCCCTTCTCCCTACCTGCAAAAGATCATTGAATCTGCTACTCACTGTCCATTCTCTCAGGAAATGTCTGTTACTTTTTAATGCAGTCACCCCTGGATTTATTCATTTGGGTTAGAAGTTTTTCCTACCTATGCTTCCATGTTTTTTGTATCAGGATCTATGCACACATACAGGTAATAAATGTAAACTGCTATTCCAAAATGCATACAAGAGCTGCCCTCTAACAGGCTATATATTGTGCTCTGGTTTGACTAACCCATAGTCACAGGCTCCCAAGCAGAGCAGTGGTCTCTTCTTTCATATACAGTCAGGAACAAGAGCTTTCCTTTTTTTGGAGTCTGTCTAGTGTGACTGCTAATTGTGATGTGTCTGGTCCTACTCCTCACACAACTACCAAAAGAAGAGAATTCAAAGACTTTCCACAAGCTACAGGACTTGACTGATGGCCTAACGTTCTGCATTTAGGACTCAGTCGTATGCAAGTGCTCCCCTTTCTCTAACAGAAAACTTCAAATAACGTGGACCTTAATACCAGAGATTGTGAGCACACACAAGATAATGTTCTCTGGTTTATGATGTTGCCACAGATCTTGGCCAGAACCTGTTTAAGCTCAACAACACAGACTAATTGATTTGAGCTCGTCTGAAATAGTGACAGGCCTACCCAGCCACCAAACAACATCGAGCAGACAGGACATGGGAGTCTCAAAATGCCTCAAACAGGCTGCTCTATAGAATTTTGTCAAGTATACATATGATGCCCACCAGCCTGGGGCTACCAAAGAACATCTGCTCCCCTGGTATCTGGCAGAGATGATAATGCTACACAACACAGCATGCCAAAAGCTTATCCTCTCTGTGAACTGATGCCAGACCAGGCTCCATATGACATCAGTTTGTCCATCTCTAAGAAAACAGACTGTGAGTTCACAGACTCCATTTGCCTTCTGAATTATTTGGATGGGTTAGAAGGCTTAAAATGCATGGTAAGAAAAAGAGGGGGAAAGGCATTTGAAGGAAGATGTCAGGGTTCCTCTTCAGTTGACTACTGTTATTATTATAGTAGTAGAATTATCAGTCCAGCCATGGAATAGGGATACTGTAACAACAGAATTCCATCGAAGTGTTTAAAGGGATTTTTAAAAAGATGTCTTGCATGTCATACAGCTTCCTTGCTTACACACCTGTGTTTATGAACATAGAGCAGATAAGATTCCAAACGGGATGCTTTCAGTACTAGCCACACTATGACAAGGATGAGAAATTCACCAAAACACACTTTACCAAAATGGTAACAGATACCAAGCAAACTTCAGGGTCAAAGAGAACCCAGGAAACTGACATAAAAGTCTTCTGACATGAAACTTTTAACATATTAATTTAGCTAAGCTACTTTAAAATGAGCACTATTAATCTCCATTTTAATAACAGGACAAAAATATTAAGTAATGCCTAAATGTTATTCACAATGTCTTGACATTAAAGCCAGAAGTAGAGCCAAGATGCTTCCAAGTCATTCTGAAGAAACTGAATTTTTGGAAAGTGCACATAAATTTCATAATTAGCAGCCTTCAGGTTGGACATATGTTTAAACGTTTCCCATAAAGTCAAGCCTATATTCTAGGCAGAAGAACAGACACTGTATTGAAGGAAGTGAGTTTCAATGTTAACAACTTTTTGAGATTATGTGCTCTGAAGAGGCAGGTGGAAGGGACCGTAGAGTGACCAAAATTTTCACTAGCTAATGTAAAATGTAAAAAGTATTTAATGAATGAAATATCACACTCCTGTACTTATATAACAGCAGGGATACAGATCAGGTCATATCATAAGCCTCAGCCAGAGCAACAGTGGGTATACAAGAAGAGCATAGAGTATGTCATGTTATTTTACCAGAAACTGAGTCGTTTCCTCCCCTACTCCCTCCTCAATGTTAAAAATAAAAATTTTTTCCAGGCTCCTCCAGCTGCCCAAGACAACATGTCATGTTTAGATACAATGCTGTAACTGAAAATATATAGCAAAGGCTTACAAGAAAAGCCTCCTCTCATTGGAAGTATGGATGTCTTTTAGTCTAGGTTTTACTGGGCTGCATCCTTGTTATAAACCAAGGAGAGCACATCAGACTACTCTGCAGTGACCTCTGAAAACACAAAGAAGGACGTTTTCCTATTGATGACCATCTGCAATTTCTGCCTCACTATTTTTATGTTAGATCCTTCTTTCAGCTGCAGAATTTGCATTACAAAAAACTATGGCCTAAGTATCCATTGTGAAGTGACAGGACAAAATGACAAACACTTTTTAAATGACCACGTAAAGCCATAGGCAGGTATGTGACCATGCACATCAGCAGCAAGAGTGATTCTCAATCAAAGATGTCATAAATTAAGCATTAATCAACACACCAGAAGACAACAAAGTGTTCCAGTGATGCTAATGACCATGTTGTGTGAAATAGCAGGTTTGCCAGTATACAGTTAGATTGGGTGGCATGAATTACAAGTTGTTTGCTACGGCCACCTCACAATAGCACTATTCAGCAGAGCACTGGTAACGCTGTGATTGGCAGATCTTTGGAACAGTACGGTGCTGCAGCTGGATAATTCCAGCATATTCCTGGTTTAAGTACAATGAGAACATTGAATTCTAATTATGTCCCCTCTTCAGTGTCTTTTCCCTGGGCAGACTGAGCCAAAATCTATTTTTGCGTCTCCCCAAAGTTACACAAGGCTTGAATGTGGCCATCTACCTACACTGATGAATCTATTGCTGCTATAATAACAAGATTTCTCATATTTACAGTTTCTTTCATAGACTCATTCAACACTGTGGAACTATCATCTCTCTTCTTACAAAAGTCATAAAGATTTTGCAGAAGAACGAGTAATGAAAGTGGAGATGACGGTCAGGTAGCTGGATTCCCACTACCCTACACTATCCAAAATACACTGCTGACCCCACAGAACTGTACTGCAGCTGAGCACTGTCAGAAAAATGTCACTTCTCAAGGTTGCCCATGGCACTACGATGAAGTTAGAGTCTGAACCCTGCATTTGCAAAAATTCAGTAAAACTTAATTTTCATAGAGGGCTAGCACTCATGGAAGTCAGGAGGTGTCCTTTTATTCACTTGCCTATGTATCGCCTCCTATGTAACCTATGTATAACCTGCCTATGTAACACCCTCCTTCAAGATCAAGCATGGTGCTAGAGTTGACACCAAACCTGCAGCATGGTGTTGTGCAAGGCTGCCCTTCTGAGCACGTGGACTGGCCCAACAGTTTAATGTGCTATCAGTAGACACAACTCACAGCTGCTCCACAATCTCCTCTTTCACAACGGTATAACTAATTGTAATTGTAGTAACTAAACGGTATAACCTATCAGCTTTCAGCAGGGACCAGCTGCCTATTCTGATAAAGTTTTCAGGTTTTGTGTTACTATACCTCCATCTTCATTTATCCAGTAGAGAAACAGATTCATTGTTCCAACTTCGGTTATTTGGTGATCTTCTCCATAGAGCCACAAAACCTGCTGGCAGCCTAACTCCAGGGCTTCTTGCTGGGCGTAAATAGAAGAACCATAATTCCTTGAAGAAACATAACGAAAGAGGAATCAGTTACAAGTATCTGGTTAGGTATTTTCACATTTCTGTGTGAGTTTTTGTGCACATCTACCTTATGAGCAAATGCTCTGCCCAGTCACTGTTTGTCCCTGGAATATTTTCATTAGAAGTGCTGTAATAGTATTTTACTAGATCAAACTTTGAAGTTCTGAACAGCATCAGCAGCTCAAACACATCCATTCAAATTGTCTTAAAAATACCTCTTTCCATTTTCTGGACGTTCTAATCATTGCAGTCAGACACCTTAGGAAAGCATTTGTTTAGCAGTTGGCATCTTGGAAAGAGACAAACAATTCCCATCCAGCTTGTGATTTTAAAAAAAAAAAAAAAAAACAAATCTATCTACCTCATCTCATATATGTCAGATGAACAGATGGGTCATACGTGTCATAGGAGCCTCTTGGAACACAAGAATCACCAGAGAGAAGTTATTGCTTTCCTAGTAAGACATTCACAGAACTAGCAGCTTCAGGAGCTGCAGATGGGCCTTAATGAATTCCATATCCTTGAGGAGCAACTGCTTTCCTAAAATGCTGCCTATAAAGTGAACCTGGCAGAATAATAGGTGTTTACTCTGTGGTTGCTATGAGGGGGTGGGGGGAATCCCTTTAGCTTCTGATGTTCAACAGCCATCCAGACCCAAAGACAGCATCTCCAAAGTGCTGACTCCACTGGAGCTAAGTTCTCACCTCTGTGCACAAATCAAATCAGTAGTGAAGCCAGACATTCCTTTTTTTCACAACTGACATATGAAGGATGCATAGGAAACAATATATTTCTAAAACTAAGCAACAACTCATAAACAAAGAGCAAAGGTCTCAGAACATGAGACTGAACAAAGTAAATCTGTTTTCTTGCCCTTTGCTTATTCTACTGGCTCAGTGGGGCAGCACTTGACAACTACTAACTTCCTGCCTAGAAGAGAAACTCCTAGGTAGAGACAATAATGTGCTTTGTTTATATCAAAGACCAAGGTTGTATAACCAAATCATTTATTTAGCCACATCCAAGTTGCTTAATCCAGTCAAGTCCCAAGAAGCTTCACTCTAAAAGTCAAGTGCTTGGTCATTAACAATTGCATTTCTACTTAAGTAGTGCTTTAGCCTAGTTCAGCAGAAAACTGCCAGACTATGGTCAAGACAACACAGATAATTGTCTCCTGCTCTCTCTTAAATGCATGTTCTCCCCCAGCTAACTGGAGAAGGCCTGGCAGGACAGCTTGCCAAGGAAGGAGGTCAGCAGTCACTGCTGCTCACTGCCCATTTGGCAGCAGGCTGCCATACTGAATACTGCATCCTGCACCAGAGAACTGGTATCTTTAGTGTCAACTCCTGCAAGGGGAACAGTCAAAGTATTACATGGAACCTTCCAGGTCCAGCTCCTCAACCAGAAATGCTGCAAAATTGCCTCTGCAAATAATCCATCTGGCTATAATATCCAAACAAAACCACACAACTGAATGGTATAAATACCATTTTCCAAGTACAATTTTGGAATCTTTGTTATAGTGCACAGGTTTTTTTAACTGTTACGTTTTATATCTCTGCTTCTGCTGGATTAGATATTTCACTAAATCCCAAATCTTCTTTGTGGGCTATGTAAAGGCAAAGATTTACATTTTCTTACCCTCCCAGTTTGCAGTCCCCCGTTCCTCCTTTCCAGGCTCTTACGTATTTTGGATCTGCCCACAAGGATATTGGATTAAAGCTTCCACTTGCGAAGTAGGGGCCCACAGGGCTCAGTATGACATACAGTAGGGCTTTAGTTGGCTTCTTCACTCCAAGGGAGGGCTGAAAAGATGGAATGTAAGTAAATCAAAAATTACTGGTATACTTTACTCTGAACATCAGATGCTGCACAGTTAGTTTTGGAACACTGCTTTCAAAGGAACTGCAGCACACGAGTGCTTTTACCTGGGCAATGCAAAGTGCTGCAATGAAGTGAGGATATTTATATCACTTCCCATCTAAGCAACAAAACAACCTTAGTTTTATCTATTGTCACCATTCATATACAGCTGTTGCATTCATCTATGTATTATTCTAATCTTCTCAAACAGTTTCAAACTTTTGAAAATTCATAAGTTACCTTAACAAGATACTGTGTAATTATATGAATTATCCACAGCAGGAGGCTGCAAAGCCTTCTGGGTGGAGCAGTGGACAGGACCATTGCTAGCAATAACAACAGCAGCAGAAGCACTGAACTCAGCTACAAGAGTGATGAGAACTAGCCAATGCCATTCAGAACTGGCATTGGTAGAGTTGAGTGTTGGCTCTGTGAATGGCTGTGTGACAAGCTACAATGATTTGCCTGCTGGAAATGGTTCACACAACAGCACAGCAAATAATCTGGAATGTGTAACTTTCCTCCCCACCTCCCCATCCCTGCAAGATGGCCTCTCACACTTGTTCAAGTCATCACCATCCATACTTGAAGGTGGAGGTGAAAAAATCAAATCCAAAATCTGAATCTTGTAGTAGGAGACTGCTCAACCATATGATTCTTTGCAAAGCTCAGGACTAGCCACAGAATCACAGAATGACTCTGGGGATCACCTTGTCCAACCCCCTCCTCAAGCTAGGCTACATACAACTAGTTGCTCAAGACTCTTAGGATCTTCTATGCAACTGAACAGATTATTATTTATCATTCCACTCAGAGAAACAAATCTTGTAAAAAGAATAAGCTCATCCTTTGTTTCTATGATTAGGTCTCCACTGAAAAAAAAAATTATTTGACTTACTTAAATCTTTAGGACCAAAGGCCTAAGAAAGCCACTGTACAAAAACCATATGAAGCTAAACTGGGAAGTAGGAGGGAAAATAATAGTGCAATAACAGAACTACTGGAAAATTCAAATGAACCCTTTTCAGAGCGGGTGGTTTTGATTTCTGTCTAGCTTATTCCTTCAGTAAAACTTCTAACACAAGTAATTAACTGAGGTCTTGATATTTTTCCTGATTCTAACATGATCATTCAAAAGATCATGCTGGCTGGGTTTCCTAATTGTGCTGATTCATTAAAGATGAGCAGGACATGCTACCCAGAAACAATGTATGACATCACAGAAAGCACAGATATGTTGGCTATCCTAAAACAAAACAAAGTTCCACAGCAGAAGAATTTACAAAAATTGGGGGACACACACACACATACAATGCATCAGTTTTTAATATTAATACTTTACAGTCACAGAGTGGAGATCCTTCCATCTGAAAATCTGCAACTAGCTTACAAGCATTAAGTTAATGGAGTCTTGGAGCATGTGTGAAATATGTAATACTCATGTATGGTAACTACTTACAGATGTGGATATTGCAGACTAACTTGCCTAGCTGGAAACCACACATTCTTTAGCTTCCTTGTCCTATGCTCTACCATTATAGGTTTCTCTCTTGCCACTGCTAAAAAAAAGACCCTTCAATTTTTAATTAAAATAAGCTCCCTGTTTCTAATTCCCTTTATAAATACTATAGGGTTGATTCACAAGAGTACACACTAATACCTAGGTCAGGTTTATCATGGTTCAAGAATAAATTGTCAAAAGAACTTATTCTTAGTTGTATGCAAAGTCTCTCTCAGTAGAGCCATTTTAATTACTGGGTAGAATCTTCCAAAATCTCCTTGTTAAGGTTGGGGTGTACATATGAGAAGAAATCACAAAATCTACCCAGCAAATTTCTGTTAGCTCATATTTTGCCCAAATTATCACTGTTTAAAAGGCATACATTTCCATGTCACAAATACCTATTCTTTTAGTACAAAACCAAATGAACCCAAATTTTGCCCTTAGCACTGGGAATCGAAGTTTGCTTTCTGTGATTTGAATCACTGTGCCCACTAGGTGGTGGTGTGGTCAACGTAAATTTGTGAAGTGGCCCAAACTTCAGGTGACTAACTCAAAAAGTAAAAACATAAATACAATTTACCCCTGACCTGCATTACTTTTCTGTAGTGACTACTGCACATTTCCCTGTATGGATGGAGGCTTTTGCCTTCTGCTTAAATACACAAAAGTTAAGAGAGGAAGAAAAAGGTTGCACACCTCAGTTCCAATTAAGGTAGGACGGATGTACAGGCTGGCAGTGGTCGAGTATGGGACCCACTCCTTTTCCACTTCCACAAGCTTCCGAATGCACTCCAACAGCTCATTCTGGTCAAAACACTGGGAAGGAAAAGCAAAGGGGAAAAAGCAAATGGAGAAATATAGCCTGAACACTCTGTGGTCTTTATAGATCCATATTTTAAGGGGAACACTTCATCAGGACACATAACAGTGGAAGTCCAGAGGTTCACAGGACATCATCTTCCTTGAGTTAATTTCTTACAGAATTTAAGATCCCATGGTTTTTGCCATTGTGCCTTTTTATACAGTATCCTGAATTTCCCCCTTCTACTACAAAATATCCTCCTGAGATAGTAAAAAGGACTCATTGACCCTTCTTGCCTTTGAAGCAGGTGGAGAGAACTCCCTGTGCAGCCAACACCTTCACCTTGGCATGCTGCAAGCTACAGCACCGCCTCTTCTGCAGAGAGTGCTTTGGGTTATAAGTCTAAGGGGCCCACCAAGTCTCCCAGTTTGACAAAGCTGCAAAGTTCTTACAGTAATAAAGGTAATAAGTGTGGGAGAAAATACATGAGCCACTATGCAACTGTTAAAAGTACTGCCAAGTTGCCAGTATGACCAAAAATGAAGGCACTCAGAGGATGAAGGACTTAACTGAAGTGGCAAGAAGAAAAGGGAAGACATTAGCTCTGAAACAATTTCATCATCTGTCTGCAAGCAAATACCTGCAGACCAGCCCTCATCCCTCAGAAATAGGCTGTGTACACACCTGAGACAATAGGGAGACAGCAAAGAATGAAAAGCACATCTCAGACAGTTCCCTTCACTGAATGAGATCTCTTAAAGTCTAACTGAACCATTCAAGAGTTAGAGGGTTTGATAAATATTGCACTACTGTAAAGTTTCAGAGCTTTGCCCTCTGGAAATGAAGGTCTGCTCTGACTGAAGGAGCCTGAGATGCCATGGCCACGTACTGGCAGGGTTGCTCGTCTTGCTGACCGTGCCATCCTGTCCATGTTGAGGGCTGGGCGGAACAGGCGGATTTTGCCATCCACTCCTCGGTAAGCCTTCATTCCTTCAAACAACTACCAGGCCAAAAAGGAGAGAAAATAAATCAATTAATAACTGAAACACGTTATCCCGCGGTGATCTGTGCAAAAGCAGAACATAGCCTTTGGAAATAAAAGAACTTCACTTTCCTGCTCACAGTATTCAAAGCCCAGATGCTAACTAGTTAATCCTTGTAACACACTCCTGTGAGGTAATATTATGAAGTCTATATTACAAAGACAACCTGTCTATGCTTCTGATATATCTTTCTCTGTCAGGGGACTTAAAGATAACCATTTTTTTCATAGTCTAGTTACAGCAATTAAAATTTGTAGCATGTGTTTGACTTAATTATTCCCTTCACATCCTAACTGATACCTAATGCTGACCTAAAATGGCATTCTCCTTTATGGAAAAGTTCTATGGAATTAAATTCTGCATGTAAATAATTTCACAGAATGAGGTAATTAAGGGAACTCTGTTGCAGTTCTTGGTGTAGTTGTAGAAAAATCTTGGTCACTATGTACCCCTGTGCTGCTGAAGGGGGTTTAGCTGGCATGAGAGACAGATGCATCAAGCCTTACTCTGGAAAAAGAATGCATGAAAATGTTTTATCTGTACCCTACAGGAAACTTAAATTAGTCATAATTATCCCATCAAACTGCAGAATCCAGATGACTGGTGTTGATAATAAATTTACAAGAAACGCTTATCCCACCAGTGCCCTCCCAGCAGAATCTTCTGCAGCATCTCCTAACCACAGCAAAAATCACAAAATAGCCATAGTTATTTTCAGTTATAGATTGAAAATGTCCAGTTATATCTATAGACAGAAAGCACATATATTATACAAGCTCACATTAATATATACATATTTACAGGTATTACTTAGGCTAAGTATTGAAGGATCACATGCTTAAGAGTTCAGATTTTTAAAATTTATTTTCTAAATAATTTCTTTATGCACTAAATTTCAGTGTAAGTTCTATGAATTTAACTGCAACACTACCGTTGTTCTCTTCAGACTTCTCCCGACTGCCTCACAAAAAATGGCTGGAAATAAATTTTATGTCGTTGGAAGTCTACATATGCATTTTTTTTATTTGGAAAAAAAGAAACCTGTATTTGTATAGATGTAATTTTAGTAGGCTATTCAAGGTTTCACTCCTATAAATTTCTGTAACATTTTCCCATAAGGATCAGTGAAATGCAATGTTTAGAAAGCTTTTGTGCAGTCCCGTGACAGAGCTAGTCCTTCCACATGACAAATTTTAATTGGGTTGTAACTGGGTTGCAGGAATCTCGGCAATTTTACTTAGGCTATGTGCCAACTAAGTAGCAGAACCAGAATTAGAACCTAGAACTTTCAAGCCTTCAAAATCTATCTTATTTCTATGGCAATGCCAACCTTATTAAATGCTTTGTATGTAGTTTTAAAAAAGAAACTCTTCCTAGGACAGGCACTGTAGCTAGAAGAAAAAATTTCTTTTTTTTTTAATTAAGAACGGCATAGCTGGTGATATAGTTAATACTTTGACATGACTTTTATTGGGCCAGTTACTAATACCACATTTCTGCAATGCTACTTTCTTATCACAGAACAGTTGTTTCCCCCCACCCTTCTCCCAAACACATTCACAGAACTTTTAATGAGAGGGAAGAGGAAGGAATGTTACTACTAAGATTTGATGAATGGTTTGAGAGAAAAATCACATCATTACTGAAACACAAAGCCTTCTCGAGCTGTTAAATCTTTTTCTCCAAAAAGAAATAACTTTCAACCTTCCAGAGCTCAGTAAAACCTTTCACTCATTAAAAAGGGAGACAGTGATGTGTTCCAGAAATGTTCAACCTGCATAAAAGCAACTGCTGTGGTTGCTTGATGTTTGGTTGCTACATTGGTGTGCAAACAAGATTATCTGACATCTGTACATCACAGGAGCTAGATCTGGAGTTAGCAGATCCAGGCTATCACACTGCATCATGGAGGGCAAGGAAAAAGGGGAGGGAATGCCAAATGCATCATTTTTGTTATACCCACTGTGTATTCATTGAGCCACAGCATTGGCACCAGATTCTCCTCTGTCTGTCCTCTTGGCTAGAGGAAACGTGATGCAACAAGGGTAAAAGAATAAAAAAAAAAAAATTGAAAAATAAGAGCATATTCATATTAGCAATGATCTCAGACTGGGCCAGAGGCCAAGCATTAAAGCAATATGCTACTAAGAGTGAAACATAGAATTGGGACTCCAGCGTGGTTTCTTACTTCTTGGGCAGATCAAGAGCTGCAGCCTTAGTCACAGGTGCCTGTTGTAATTTGCACAGGACCTTTGGAGGCTTGGTGACTAGATGGGGGAAAACCAACAACAACAAAAAATAGTGAAGGCAGGAGCTCAGGGATAACAAGCAGGAGAAAGCTTGATCCTTCCCTTATAGCAGTGGTTGGGGAAAAAAAAAAAAAAAAGAGAGAGAAAGAAAAAGAGAAGAAATACTAAAAAAAGCACAAGCAACTCCACTAACTCCAGTGGAGACACTCCCACCTTCCATTTCAGCATATGCGCCCTACTGAAGCTCTCACACACGTGTGAGTATAGCCAAAGCTGCCCTGCAGACAGAGAAGGCAGCTTCAGGCAGCAAGCAGCTAAGCACGGAAACTGTTAACCACGCTGGTTTCCGACTTAACATTTCACTTCCCAAAATTCCATGCTGTCTATTCTCTGCTTAAATACACTTGCGTATGCTGAATGCATCAGATCCAGTTCGGAGCTCTCCAGACTTGTTTGGGGTTGCCAACAACCATCTGTCTAGACTGTCCTGCAATCCAAGGTCTGAACCTTTAAAATGATTTTCCCAAAGTACATGTTCAGTCCCCTGATGGAAGCTACTCTTGGAACCTCACACAGTCTTATCCAGTGCTTTGATAAGTTACGTCAGAGACAGTAACTGGACAGATCCACTGTCAGCAAACAAGAATGCTTTCCCAAATGAATTTGTCACCATACAAGAAAGGGCTTCGTTTTACTGTGCCAGAAAGTGGGGTTGGAATCTACAGGCCAGAGTTGCTTCTGGGAATATACTAACATAAACATAACCCTGTTGTAAATAACATAATTATTCTGGAAGGACATCAGTTAACAAAACAAAGTGTAACTCAGCACTAATAAACCCCAGAGGGTAACAGTCCTTGTTTAACAAAGCTATGGCTTCAGGAGCTAATGAAACAAACCAGCAGTTTCCAAATCAGTTCAGTACTCACTTCCACAGCGTAGTGCAGGGATGAGGAGGCTGGATGCAGCGAAAGGTTCTCAAGTGGCTTAATGTAAGGTTTCTCCCATCCTGAGGCCAAGGACCATTCAATTGTCAGCATGTTATCAGTGAACACAGTCCCAAATACCAAACCACTGGGGTCTGGTTTTTCTTTGAAAGTTGTAGCTGGGGTAATAATCAAGTCTGAAGCCTGAAAGAACATGAAGACAAACAAGAAATGTATAAAAATAATTAAGTCAGACTGATTTAAAAACTATTCTGTATCAGTGAACATGGACAAATGCAATATTTTATCTGTGGGGACATTTAATGACAGAAGGGTTGACTAAACTCTAAGGAGTTGTCAAAGTATTCATACTGTGTATGCACACATATTCACAGTGCTGTTTATACCAGAAGTAATCAGCATATTTTGAAGCACTGTTAAGTGGAGGAAATACTACAAGAGGTAAAAATGGAAAATCAGCAGATGAAAATTGGACATTTAAATGTCTAACTTAAATCTAAACTAAGTTTTGGACATTTAGATTAACACATCTATACAACTTCCAGAAACACCTAATTGCTTCACCTCAGAAAATAAGCTGATCATCACAAATTAATCCCCCTTGCAACTAAGTAGATAGGTTGCACTGATTTGCCTTTAATGCATAAAGCCAATGTGAGAGATCAGAGTCAGCAGATTACTTGGGTCACACTATCTTGTTCATTCATGTTCATAGTCTCCTAGAAAGATCTCATTGGCAAAGAAAACGAAATGTTTCCCTGCATGATTAACTGTAGAGACTTTCTCTTACAAGCCATGACTAGCTGCAGAATTGCAGCACAGTTTTTTGTACTGTTTTTGGCTGGGATAGAGTTAATTTTCTTTGTAGTAGCTCACATGGTGTGAATCATCCTAAAGAAATGCAAAGGAAGAAGGAGAGCAGGATGTCTGGCCCTTCACTCCCCTGTTACACACAGATAGAGGTTAAACAACTAAAGAGGGCTATGAAGTGGGCAGAGTCTTAATCCAACCTCTCTATTCTCTTTCCATGCCATCTGAGCATTTAAGCTGTGCTGGTCAGAGGCAAGGAAGAATTCAACAAGGAATTGTATTCAGAGCTCCATTTTCCTTCCTAACATGACTCAGAAAGCATTGACCCTTGTTACAGACCCCCAGGTGAAATCTTACTCCTCCACACTGGGTGCATACAGATTAGACAGGAACACAGGTAGTTCAGACTATTGTTCAGGGGATGTGCATGTGCACCAAAAAGGCAGTGCTGCAAGGGATGTCACTGACTCTGGCTTCTCAGACCCAGCACACATCTTTCAAATTGAATAGTCAGTCCCAGACTTTTGAAAAAGAACACATGCACCCCTGTCTCTGTAGACTACCTGATTTTCAAGATGTCTTTAATGAACAATGGCCTATATTTTATTGATTAGCTGGTTTTGGTTTGGGATTTTTTTTAGCTTAATGACTTAGATGTGAAATTAACTTAGAGCTGGAACACAAAAGTAGCTAAAAGCTTGTGTCAAACTATCTCCAATTATAGGGCTTGTCTAGATGTTACAGTGCATTAGCCTGTTTGAACTAATACATAATCTGATGAAGCAACAATTACTCTTCTTAACTCTTTATGATACTCCTTATCCTGCTGATGATGAATGCTCCAACAGGAAAAGCACAAACTAATGATGTCCTGAAAATAAAAACTAATTTTACCTGACAACCTCTTACCACGTGCATTGCAAAAAAACTTATCAGAGAAGAGCACAGATCAAAATAAAAACCACAAAGAAATCTTTGCAATGATCCAAAATGTACGATTCAGCTCAGGAAAACACACAGGAGCAGGATGTCAGTGGGGCTTAAGTGAAGGTGCAGGACACAAGTACATCCTTGGCTTTATCTCTGGACAGAATCACAGCTTCTAAAGAGCTCCTACTGCCACTGGTATTAACAGCTCTCCCTGAAGTCAAGGTTCTGTCTCATGCCAGGTCATTTTCATTAAGGTACTCTTACAATAAACTAGCCTGTGCATCAGAATTGTCATGTGGAGTCTCATGCCCTAGAACTCTCACCCGTGTGCTGATTTCTCCTTTTATGCCTCAGTTTGGTGCTTTCTCATTTGTGGTAGCAAAACTAGTTGAAAGGCAGCATTATAAAACAGTTTGCTAAACTCACTGGGGTTAACAAACAGCTTTTACTTTAAGCATGGGGAAAGATTTTAACCTGGCTCTTCTCACAGGCCTCCAAGCACATGTAAAAGGAACAAGCTGCAGCCACACGTGAAGAACTGTGATCACTTGGAAGCATTTGGGCCTTCTTTTACCCAGTTTTGCCACCAAAGATACTTCTCCAGTTTGGAAGACCTAGTGTCCAAGAGACCCTTAGACAGAGTCTCTGTCATCTGAGTGATAATAAAACTATGCTGACCCAATACAAGGACACTGTTATGCTCTAATGGTTAATACAAAGGGGGTTCCACATCCAGAGTCACTCTGATGCTGGCTCATTAGAGATAAGAGGTGGGCCAAGCTCTCACAATAAAATGGGTGCTCCTGTGTGATGGGTGGTCACACAGCAGTGACTGTGGCTCAGAGCAGTAAGCCCACACTGCTTAGCTCTCAGTACCAAGGACTGGGGACTTTCTGCAGTCACAAACAGAAGTCACTGGAAAGGATTTCAGGTTGAGTCACCTGAGGGCAGAAAGTCTTCAGAAGTAGGTGGCTGGGATGCTTACCCAGAAAAGAAACAAATAGTTTCTGGACCACAGAGCTTCCTGGAGCTTCACACTTCAAACAAGGAGCCCACCTGCTGTTTCTCACCTCCTTTAGCAATTAGGGAAATCAGCTTTCATTGGGCATTTTGCAGCCACCCAACTGAACAATATCAGGTACAACACTTGACCTGGAACACTTCCTTCAAAAAACACTGGGAATACCCTACAGCAGACCTCAAATATAGACTAAACTGCACAGACCAGTAGGACAACAATTATTAAACAGGCAAAAAGGCAATTTTCCTGATCCTTAAAACCCTGTTAAGTTCTTAGGAGACGCATTTAGGATTTTTTTTGCCACTACTTTCTTAAGGCTCTTCCCTTAAGAGGGAATTCTTATTCTTCCTGAAATAGAATTCATTCTATTGTGTTTTTCTCCATCTTTTAGTGTAATTTAGCACTGCAAAATCCCCCAAATCTTTCAGAATCCTTTTTTTTTTTTTTTTTTTATGTCAAGACTTTATGAAGCATTGCAATACATTCCATCTTTTTTCTTCCATGGAGCGGGATGCAGGGAGAGGGGCATTGGGAACTGATCCTTAGCATACACTCTCTCACAGTGTGGTCTGCAGCACAAAGTATTGCCAGCACCCTCAACCTCTTCTAGGTCCTTGTGTAATAAGATTCCCCCTTCACAACATCTCACCTGGCCCAGAGACCCTTTTGGCTTACCTTGTCCCAAAATCCTGTCCCAGCATTTTGTGGTGCTGTTCAAGCAGCAACAGCAGGAGGAAATCCAAACACTTAGGAAAACCCAGATGAAGACAGCAGAGCAAGGCCAGGTGACTAATACCAGGAGTACTGATTATGTATTCAATGCCTGTTACTTTAATATCAGTCATTAAAAAAATAATTGAAGTGCTACCATGGTATCACACATGACCTTTACAAATGGCAATTTATTTCTTGTCAACATTCCTCCGGCCTTGAAAGCAGCATATTAAGGATCATTGGGGATTGGCATTAGCACCTATGGAGGTCTCTGCTGTTTGTACCACCAATAAAAGAGGCAATTTTCAGCTAGGTTTTGTTTTGCTTGCTTTGTTTACCAATGTGCTCTCAAGCACCTTCTGATGCTGCTGCCTAACAGAACCATTATACTGGAAGAAAAAGCAATGAAGGCAAGAACCAAAAGGATAAGGGAGCTAAAGAAAGAAACGGATGTGGCACACAGTCTACTGAGTGCAGCTGTTTGGCCCTTGTTGCCTAAAGCCAAATGACAGAGACGTGGTTTCAGCCCTGCAAGCTCCCCACGTGGCAGCAGTACAGCATGTTCAGGAGATGTGTGCCCAGGGCACTCGGGTAAGAAATAGTTAGAACCAGATTGCCCTGCCTGTGGCAGACAAACAGGAGAGGTGGGGAAGCCAGCTGGATACTGAGGATTTTCAGGGCTTACCCAGCAACATTACACATACAAACAGCTACTGGCTCAACCACATATATTTCTAATATCTCATCTGAAACGTGACGGCTGATTCCAACACAACTTCTTCCAGAGAGAAGCTCTACCCAGCCCAAGTAAAGCAGATATATTGGGACCTCCTGAAACTAAAATTCGTCATTTGATCAAAATGGATCTTGTCAGTTAGGAGCTAGGGCAAATTAAAAGTGATGTGCCAGTCAGTGTCAATTTTAACCAAAGCTGTAGCAAGACAATCTGGTGCCCTTAGCCAAGATGTCAGTTTAATGCCTATTCTACCAAGACTTTGCAATAGCCTTGAGTGGATCTGGAGCTGACAGCAGCCTCTGGCCAGAGCTGTTACTCTCCTTACCACATTCCTGCCTTTGTTTCCCTAGAGAGCTGTCTTGGGTAGGTACAGAGAGCAAGTGCATATTTTGTCCTACTCTTTTGACCAAGTTTTGTCAGTGCCCTCCTAAATGATCCTTGGCCGTGGTTATTTATCCTGCACTGAAACTGCTAGACCATAAGCAGTAGGTTGAGCAGCTGCAACAGTTGTAAGTCATTTGACGTACCCAAAGTCTTTTTAACACTGTTCTGGGTGAATTGCTTCTATCACTTGAGTAAAAACAGAACTGGCAGCCTCAGCTGTAAAATAGCTTACAAGTTACCTAGCTATAACAGCAAATTTCAGCAGAGATCCTCAAAACATTAACATTTACTCAGTGAGACTGACTGTAAGCTGTTCTGATGAAATAAGCAACCTTCCTGACTTCTAGTCAAGGTGATTCATTCAAGATCACAAAGTGACTGCAAATATTATTTTTTATTACTTATGCTGCGTTTGTAAGTATATTCCAGGAAAGATCAGGGCCTTCTGATGCAATAACAGACATGGAATGTAGGCAAAACTGAACAACTTGTTTGCCCTTGCACTTGTGAACTGCAAAATGTGGTTGCAGTAGCAGAGAAAACTTTGAGAAGACAGGTTACAAAGACTGTGAGGAATTATTATAAAGGGGAAAGGTAACAAAGAGTAACCAAGGGGAGTTGGAGAGAATTAGACTGGGGCTAGACCCAATGGTTTTGAGGAAGGCTCCAGGGATGAGGATGTCATTTCCCTGTCATTTGGTCCTTATGGCTGTAGCACTCTCATTATTGCACCAGTGCCCACCCAGAAAGCCATTCTTTCTGCTGGAGCAGCTACTTTCAACCCACAACACCTTTTGCCTGGATTCCTGAACCTGAAGCTCCTCCGATGTGGCAAACTGAGGAGACAAGGTTTGCACTGCCAAAGAGAAGCTGTGGCATGGAACTAGGTTAAGGACACTAGCTAGGCCGAAGAAAGTAGCTTGTTAATTC
Organism: Merops nubicus; assembly: GCF_000691845.1. NCBI lineage: Eukaryota > Metazoa > Chordata > Aves > Coraciiformes > Meropidae > Merops > Merops nubicus. The sequence goes on along the minus strand of NW_008582919.1, from coordinate 28,351 downwards.
ACCTTTGGAGGCTGAAACCTTTCTTATCTTAAAGAAGTCTTTTTTTGGCCTTTCAGCCAATGAGCAAGCTACTACCTTTCTCCTGTAACTCATTCAGCCCCATCATTTTCCAGATATTCAGCTGCAGATGACAGAGGATTGCCCCCATTTTTTGCTGACCCAAGCAGTGATCTTAGCTGGCTGGAGAAGCTCATCTATCAGATATTCCAGCCCAGCAGCCTCATACAGCAAGATTCAAGCTACTATATGTTGCACCTAATTACTCCTGTAGAGCAGCTACTACAAGCAGTCCACAGGGAATTGGAACCTGATCCAAGAAGAGCCTTCACCACATCATGTCCTGCTTCTGCAGGCAGGCGTCAGGAATCATGCTTAACAGCTACTACTGCATGCACAAAAGAGGCTTGTGCCAAACTATTGCCAATTCCAAACTCTGAGAGGAATCAGGGATGACAAACTCCTCCTTCAGTGGCATCAGAGCAGACAGCAGCAGTACTAGGCTATGTAACTAGATAGTAGGAAAAGGTTATGGAGGCCATTGTGGTGTTAAGGCAACTGGTACTTTTTCCTCCATTGGGACAAAATAAGCAATCATCTGTCCTGCCTACTCCTAAACCCTGTCTTAGAAATAGAAATGCTAAATAACTCTTCTAGTAGGTGTTACTTTCATCTGTTTCATCTCAGCTACTACCTCTTAGCTCTATCCCCTAATCACTGACACCACAACAGCATCTACTTGAGTAAAAAAGAAGGGATTTATGTCCAACAGGCCTTGAGAAACCAAGGTCTGTGGTTTTGTTTGTTTTTCCATCCCCATCTGCTTAGGAAACGACTGCTAGTTATCTGGGGCAGAGACCATCGCTTTCTCTATAGGGCTAAGCCCTATATGGCTGTGATCACCATAATAAAGTCTACAGTAGAAACAATAATATAAGTTCTATCAACTCAAAACAGAATGAGACGAAGGTTAAATAAATTCTTAGAAATCTATTACTAGCTTGTAAGTATAAAAAGTAATGTGACTGTAAGCTATCCTATAATCCCTTTACCATTATTACTATTTTAAATTTACAGCAGAGCCTAAGGCTTGAGAATTGAACGTCTGCCATGATATAAGATTTGAGCAAGGAGAAACCTCCAATTTTCCTACTATAAAAAAACAACAAACAAAACAAAACAAACAAAACCCCCCAAAAAAAACCAAAATATAACAAAATATCTTTGGCAACCCCAGGAAGAATACTCTAAAATCTTTCAACAAAGTTTCCCTGAGACTTCTTTTGAGAATATGTTAGCACATGTAACCAGACTGCAGCCTGGAATCATTGCATCAGGTTGACTGTACAGGGGGTAATAAACCACAGAACAAATGAGGAAGCAAAAGGGAGTCAAGGCTTTGAATCAGTTATGAGTCAATCATGGAAAGAAACAACAGAAAATATGTCTAGAAGGACTTTGTCTAGTCCATCCTCTGCAAGGCACCTAACCTAAACTATTTGTAACAGATGCTTGCCAAATATTTGTCCATCCAGAGAATGAGCTTCTGGTACACTCTGAAGCAATGAGAAGAAAAGAAGAAGGGCACAACATATTGCTGGCTTCTCTAACCTTTCCCCTGACCCGAAGGATGCTGCAGTTCTAATGAAGGAATGTTTGATTTGGAAAAACAGACAGGGAAGTAAACCTGTTCTGACAAGGCAACAGATAAGTGGTTGGAATTGACATAAACTTCTTGCCTTAGAGAATGAATAGGGCACCTAGGGCAGCAGCACAGCTGAGAATGCAGTCTGAAAGTCCCCAAATGCACCAGGAGGGAAATTAAGATATTTGAAGTCTACAGTCTGGCTAGACTGTAGAGAAAGCATTGAAGAAAGGGACCTTGCCATACAAACCACTCAAGCATGTGGATAAGGCACAATAACATCAATATCAACGGCACTAACTACATTTTAAGAGGTTTTGCATATGTTGCTGAATTGTGACTGTGCACCAACTCCCACTGATTTGATCCAAAGCCCATTTCTAATCGAGACCCCTTCCTCCAGCTTTGTAGGAATTTGGATTATAAGGGAGGGAAAACTACCAGAATCTTTATAGCCTCTGCTAGAGACTCTGCTAGTAGAAATGCCTCATTTCTGCTGCTTCAGGAAAATTAAATGGACTGGTAATGTTTTTGGTTTGGGCTATTTTTGTCCCTTACACATTAGTCTATTCTTCACTGACACAAGTTGCAGAAGTTATATATGTTTAAAGTTAAGAAAGATGACTGAATGGAGTTCCTACAGATATTAAGGAAACCTTTTACCTGATATTAAGGAAACTTTAAGGACAGCATCTCTTTTATTTCATTGGAGTCTACCTCCTCTACTCCAGCTAACAGTTTTTTCAGACCTAAGAAAAAGTCATCTATTATCTCATCTATCAAAGAGTTACATAAAATATTTCAAATATGACTACCTTTCTAAAAATATAAACTATCAAGATGCTGGTAAGACTATTAATCATAGGAACAGCAACTGGACACATTATTGCATTTTGGTCCTATAAACTATTTCTGTTTGCTAGCAGCTATTTCAGTGAGCTAAGTGGAGTGCTCTGGAAGTGTGATCAGGGAGGAGGATGTACGAGCAGGCTCTAAGGCAGCCATTGCACTGGGCTGAACACCACACTGCTGTAGCTCACTGTCACTGCTGGTCAAGTCAGTTATATAAAAGTCCTCTTTGGCCACACAACTGCATTTCATGTCTGCACTGTAGGTATATTTGGCTTTTGATGA
>NW_008582919.1:0-25544 GCF_000691845.1 Merops nubicus | reverse complement strand
TGTAGAGAAATACAGACTGCAATTCTGTAATAGCCCAATTCCTTGTACAAAACCTCCTTTCAGATTCATACTCAAACATTTCCATAAACACAAAACTAGGACCAGTCTTTGCTAATGGAACACATTAACTAATTACCCTACTCAGATTCTTCACTATTAGTATATACTGCGTCTTCTCAAAAGATGTGACAGTTTGGTTAATGCATTTCCTGATGCTGTGCTGCTCCTTGCCTCACGACCACAGTATTTCTGCATTGTAGCATAAACACATTGTTCCAATTTTAGAAAGAGTTTGCCTGGGAGAAGGTTTGAGTTTAACACAAGCTGAGGGCTCACGCTGGCCTACGACACAAAACTGGCATAGAGAGATCTGTGACGTTTCATCAATACCACATTTTTGTACAGTGGTACAATGGTTTCGATGTTCAAATAAAGCTGTATGAAAACAAAACTTATAAATTTGGTCCACAAAGATTTAAGACACTGCTGTCTCCTGGTCCAAGAAACATAATTTGTATTTCACATGAAGAAAGTGAAACAAAAATGAGATATTTGCATCTAAGTTTTTCTAAAAAAAGTAGCCATATAAAAGGGGGAAATTATTGTAAATCTAAATTTCAGACAAGCAAGTTGGAAATATGTTGCCTAAGTAGCCTGGCCGGTTACAAACATATTATGTGGAATAGCCAAGAATAGCATCATAATCTCACATGCCCAAGTCCTGAGCAGCTGCAATTAAATCTTCTTACTCTGATTTTAATAAGCTTGCAGACATGCAGGGAAGTGGATGCATGGAAGGAAGGCATGCAGAATTTATAATTTCATATGGAATTTCAGAAACTTTTGGGAATATAAAGTGCTTTCATGGTACAATCTCTTACATAGGGGTCACAGGAATAGTTTCAAATATTCAGTTAACCACACAGGCCTTTTTCTCCTATTCCATCTCTCTCTCACACTGGTAGACAGAAGATTAAAAATTACAATTTGCCATGAATGTCAACATTTAATCTGCCACTGAAACTGCCACTTTTTGCAGTTCCATTCCATTCAGTGTTTTCTTATAAACAAGGACTAAACAGAGGATTAAGATAAAACTCTTCTTGCTTTCTAAGCTATTAGTTCATGAAAGTTAGGATACAGAGATAATTTCAGAAGCAAACAGAAAAGGCCAACAGAATCCTACCTAAAAAACACCAAACCCACCTAAATTGTCTTCCTAAACTGTAGTTCCTGTTCAAGTTGTGTTCAGCAAAGAAAACATTTAATATCAAATCTGGGGACTTGATATCACAGTGACATTAAAATCTAAGAACTCTTGGAAATAGGTGTAGACACTATAGATTTTATAAATTTTGGAGTCAAATATTTTCCTCTGGGAATCACTGACTGGTGCTAACACACTTCATTTTAAACATAATTATTCAACTTGAGGGGGAAAAAAATGCAGAAAATTATACAAGCCAAACAATTTCCAAAATTCTAGCACAATTTCTGTGGTTTTTCAGGCACTAACTAGATTGTAAGATCTTAGGTAAAAAGAAGATAAAGCACCACTTTCTTTGTGCTATAAATCAACTCAGCCAAATTGTCTCCTGGCTGTTTTTCTGTCATCTTTCTTTTATCTTGGCTAAAAGCTCCTGCTATTTGCTAAAGACAATCAGCTTTGTTTGCAAATCCTACACCTTCAGATAGTGGGACAATCAGTTTCTCCACTACAGTTTAGATAACCTATTTGCTGAAAGCCTGCAACTGTTTGAAGGACATTATCCACCCAAAGAGAAATACAGAACAACTTCCTACAAAGCTAAGACTGAAGAGAGCTGCCACAGATCTCAAATGCCACATGAGAGATGGGCACCTGATGGCATGAGAAACCCACTTGCAGACTGCTGGGAAATCATCCCTTAACATATCATGGAAGAACTGTGGTGAGTTATTTTCGCAGCACTAAGAACTTGTTGCTCAGCACCATTTCTTGTCTACTGTGATCCTAAAGCAGTGACACTACTGCTGCTACTCTGGCAAGCTTGATTTGGAAATATTGGTGTGCCAAGCAGAGCCATTGGCAATGCTCAGCTGCACTAGTGCACCCTCTGCTTCGTACACGCAACTTGTATGGTCTCCTTCAGGAAAGCCACTTTCTCCTAGCAACCACTCCACTGAAACAGTCATTAACACCTATCAGGCTTTGTTTCTTCTCTCCTTCATCAAAGCAGGACACTGGGCTGCAAGCACACTGTGTGTTGATCATTACTGTGGCCTAGACCAACACCTTCCTAGTAACTGGACTGAAAGCTGCAGATAGGTAAGTCAGCCTTGCTCAGCTGTTATTAGCAATATTCAGAAGAGTTTGTGCAATGCCTGTGTGGATGCAGAATACCACAGAAAGCACTCAGCACTCAATCTTCTCTGTGCTGTAGCTGGTTTCTCTCTTGGCAGGTGAGGATAAGGAATTTGATTTGACTGTAAATCACCTGTAGAATACTTCTGCAGCATCAACATACCCTCCTGGGAGGCATAATCAAGTGATGTGAAGGCACTGCCATCTAACAATGCTATTACTCGCCAATCTTTTTTGGTTCCACACATGACAAAAAGCCAAACGTTTCATTGCCATTGATGAAAACCTAGAGCGAACAGATTCAGCTGAAACAGAGATACAAATCAGAATCACCTTTTCAAAAGCAATGCCCAGTCCACAAATGTTAAATATTTCGATGACAACAACAGAATTGTCCTCTAGATTGGCATCCTGATCTAGCAGTGACTACAGCCATGGAGTTCCATGGAAACGATACAGAGATGACCTACCAAATGCTTTCTAACACAGTTTCAGTTTAGGAGTTTCAGAAAAAAAAGGGAAAAAAAAGCACCAAACATCTTCTTAAAGAGCCGCTCTGCATTCAACAAAGCCACAGTTGAGCTGGTCTTGTGCTGATGACACTCCCACTGCCAGTGGGAAGATAGATTAGATGGTCTATTGTCCTAAGACACAATGTATTTGGAAATGCCTTATTGTATGTTATACACACATATATATATGCCAAATTGCTCATCTTATTTTACTGCATTCAGGACAGTTTTCCGATATACACATTTTGGGGAGCTACTGTTCACCAAAGCATTGAGATGTTGGTAAGTTTACTTAATAAAATTTCCCCATAACATGAAGGAAATGTTCTATCTGAGCAATCAAAACTTAAAATGGGGTCTAATATAAAATTTAAAATGGAAATGTAGGACATTCTGAGGTAACTATAATGCATCTATGTCCTCATCCCAAAAACATGTCAGTGTTTCCTTGGTCTACGCTCTGAGCATGTCAGAGACTTTACCTACCGCTGGTATAAAGTGAAAATCCAAGAGAAGTGTTATCTGTTTCCTAAACTCTTCAAGGACTGGAACTTTACTGTCTCACTCTAACGTTGTGCCAATGTGGTACAGTCAATTACTTCAGATTTTAAAAAGACATATCAAAAAATTAGATGATTCTGTATTTTATTCAGTTCTAATCTTTGCCCTGAAGAGGAAGGAATAAATTTGAAGAAACAATTTTCTTGTTAAAAAAAGAGGTTGGAGGACTGTTTATCATTTCTGTCAGCAAACTTTTCACATATAAAATATTTTTTCTAAAATAACACTTAAAACTCTCTAATATCTCAAAATAGATTGACCCCTCCCCCAGTTCCCAGAGTAAGGAATCCTATATCCCACTATATTTGGCACAAATTATAGACACACTTGAGTTTCATTAGTATAAACATGGTAATGAATCACAGTAATGTAGTTTCATTGATGTAAACAAAGAAAATAAAATAATTAGTCAGATTTTCCTTTGAAAGACTGTTTTGAAAATAGGCATATCTTTTTCCACCGAAAAAGAAGTTTTGCCAACTCTAAGGTACACTATGTAATGAGAAACACTGCATACTGCAACAACATCTATCTTAACTGTATACATTACTCCTGTAATACTACCTTATTTATCATTTTAATGTTTCCAGGGTAAGACATAGAGTTGTTCTTTGTCTTTAAGGCTATTGCATTACTTCTGAAGAATGTGAAACAAGGCAGAAAACTGGAATCAGCACAGCACGTTTTACACAGATCCAACCAAACTCACAGTCATCTCATGCAAAGGCTACACACTTAAAACACAGAACTAAAGGTCCTATTACAAGGAACAAGGCATTTGTGTGAAGAAACCTTCAAGAACAAGATCACATCTGCAAAAACTTCCGTTGGAAGTCTCTTAATCTGATCCACAAATGCCTGCATTGGAAATAAATATTAAGTTTCTTTATACTTCATCCAGAGATAAAACACACATATTCTTTAGATTCTGTGAAAAAAAAAAATCAGATATTTTCATTATTTATTTGTAGATTATACATAGCTTGGGCTCTAAAACATCATAGCAATGCAAGAAACAAGCACTAAAGCATCTATCATTACAGAAAATTCACTATATCCACCACCTTACACAGCCAGACATGAGCCAGTTTCAGACTGGAAGCCATGCAACCATACTGGCATAGCACATTAGTCAGTCTAGCAAGTCCAAGATCTCAACAGGGATTATTAGTTTGAGCACAGCACTGCACTAACTTGCCTAGATAGCTTCCAGTCTGCCAAGGGCTCACATCCCACTGGCTCAGAGCCACACACACACATAGAGACAGACTTATTTAGAGCAACGTGGAGAACCATTCAGATACAGAAGGCTCCACTTAAACATTCTTCATTCCACTACTACAAGTCTTCATATTAGCAAGTCAATCCAGATCTACTCAAACTACAGCTACTTTATTCTGCTTTGGCATAGCACACTAGCCAGTACTCCCCAGAAAGTTTGATTTAGTGTAGGTACCAAAATGTTGCAATCATTCCAAATTAAAAACAAAAGAACTGAACTTTATTAAGATGTCCAAATAATTCTACACAGGTTCAGATCATTGAAATAGAGAAATATAGCAGGAGTAGGTAATACCTTCTTCAAGTGTTCCATCTAGCAGTCTCCCAAAGAGAAAATGTATCCCATGACAAAAGGTTATCTAAAAACTAAAATAATCTTTCTGGATATGGATTGATATTAAGGAGGGGGAAAGGCAGTCATTGAAGCCTTTAGTTTCTTCAGACCAAGTACTATTAATTCAAAGAGCCAATACACTCATTAAAAGAAACCAAATTAGAGTTATGGATGGAGATAGACTACAACATTACCCAAACAACATTCATTCTGTCTTATGACAGTACAACAAGCAGAACAAATGCATAAAAGGAATTACAAATTTTTAATCATAAGCATTAGGTGCCTTAGACATACTGTGTGCTATTTCATGGCCTTACTGAATACATAAAAAACATGTAAGAGCAAAACCAGGAATGTGCATTTTTTGATTCAACATTCCAAAACACATTCAGTGGCACAGAGGACGACTGCACGTTCCATCACTGGTTTCATACTCCCCTCCTGAGATCCAGTGCTGACAATAAGTAAAAACTGCAAGCATAACTTCATGGGTTATGGTCACAAACCACAGCCAGTTATATAAATAAATACATAAATATGTGCATACAACAGTTGGGGGAGGGCAAGAGACTTCACTCTAAGGGAAGGAGCTGGGTAGACAAATCCTGGAGATCTGACATTTTCTACAACACAGGAAACTCTAGCATAGACACTATTTCCTTTGATGTTTCTTATCTGTTCTAAGATCACTGATGTGTCACCTTTAAGTGCAATACTTTAAGTATCTTGTAAATCACAGACCTGTCAGGATGAGATTTTTAACTGCAGAAGTGAGTCAGTTTAAGGTAGTTCAGTAGCATTCAAAATTAACAAAGTGCCATTTCTGACCTATTGAGTTAAGAGAAGCCAAGGAGAATCAAAAACGGTGAGCAGCTAGCAGAGGGGCTCCCTGCTTGCTGGAAGCTGTAGGTAGCATTCATTCTTTCCCTCCCAGTGTATAGGGAGTCTCCAAGACCACCTGGCCCAGTCAGGCAGAAATGGCAGTAAAATTCAAAGCAGCTCACCCCACCTAAAAAGCACAGCACTACGTTCTAAAAAGAAATGTCTTGAGAGGGCTAATCTGGCATTCAAATGTTGGACATCACCCGCTTTAAACAATATGTTTTATGTAAGCAGAAAACAAAACCATACCCTGTTTTCTACATTCCCACAATCTTGGATTACTTAGGTTACTGGCACAAAATTGCAGCTTTCTTCAGCACAGTCAGCCTCATGGGTCAGCTTGATTCCTTTGAAATATTATTAGTTATAGTTTCTGAAATTGTAACTGTAACTGTCTTCCACAGAAACGTTTGTGAAATTCCCTAGAATGAATCCAGGCTATTTCATTTGTCCTTGGTGTTATTTTTTTCTTTCCTTCATTTATAAAGTTTTTGTTTTTAATTTTACAATGACATTAAAAAGGCTGCAAATAATGATTATAACGCATGACACTGAAATCAGTACCCATATTCCCACCATAACTTTCATACACACACTCCCCACAGTACAACATTTTCTAAAACTCTGTACCCCTTTCTGGTGACTGCAGCTAATCTTCAGAAACAGAGCCATAAGGCAGGAATGGACTTAAGAACTAGACTTCAGCCTGAGCCAGCTGTTTTTTCTAATGTTATTCCCTTTATGACCATCTGTCCCACCTGCTAATATATTTTTCCCCTCACACAGACCCTTCACTACAATGATTTGCCATTCTGGCTGACATACAAGTGCTGATGGAAAGAAAATGGGATTAAATCCAACTTTGTGCCACCCAATATTTGGAACTTTTGTAAGGTACCTGCTTGAATGCTGATATAATTAAAACTGCCTTAAGTCTCTTTTGGTTTATGTCCAGTTCACCTACAACCCAAACACTGTCAGACAACTGAAACACTGTGTTTTTAAATCCACTAGCACACTCTACTGAATTAATTTACTGAGATTTATCAGTTTTGTCTTATTTATTAAGGTGAATTCACAAAGCAATTCTGCACTCCATACTTGTGAATTCTTGTGGTTTCAAAACTGGTTGAATGCCCCTTTTTTTGTCAACGTCATCCTAAATTTTCCTTCTTGGGCAAAATTGCCAGAGAGACACACTGCAAAGAAAAGAGGAAGAGAAGAACTGGGAAAGGCTAAGAATGAGGAAAAAGAAAAGTGGCATGCTGCTACATGGTGAAATTCTGTAGTCAAGGTTTCTCAAGAATTCTTTGTTATCTTCTATGAGACTAGCGCCATAATAAATCTTATTAAGGAGTCAAACATATTTTCTCCAGTGCCTGTTTTCCACACCTGGTTAAAGCCTGGCAACTAAAAGAGAAAAAACAACTTAAGCATAAATAGGGAGGCTGCACAGCAGTGACGCTGCCCAAAAAGTCAGAAAGAACATGACAGTTACAAAGTGTATCATTATAATTTCATCTTATGTAGTGCTGACAATAATCAGCAATAACAGGAAGAGAGCTGCTGAAAAAGCACAAGTGAGGTCACCTTTTTCTAGGTACTATTTTTAAACAGCTGCAAAATATAGATGAGGCTTTTCAAAGGCTGTAAACCCATGAAAAGGGAGGGGTGGCATTACAGATGTGTGACATAAGGAATAAAGGCCAAAGAAGTATAAAAGAGAGGCAGAAAAAAAAGGGAATGAAGACAGAAGGTAGGATGCAAAGGAGCAGATGCTGACGGGCTTTACATTTCCAACAGAAAATTGAAAGTTGACATCCATGTCCATACAGTGTTTAAAATGAGCTCTTTAGTAACTAGCACCACATCCAGGAAGGAGGCAGAGAAGAAGAGTGATATCTTAACTGAGCTGAGTTCCAAGTATAAAATGAAAATAAAGAACGAGGGATTCAATTTCATGTCAGTTCCTGGCAGCTGCTCAGCATTGCTTATTATCACAGCCCTGCTTGCTTGTTGAGTGCTGATAATGTGCCAGAGCTGTGGTGTGCTTTGGAGTCCTTCTGAGATCCTTAGCTCTGCAACTTTGAGACCAGATGGAAAAAACTTCTTTTGAACACCATTCATAATGCCAAAGTTTAACTAATAATGGAATGTCACATAGACTTTATTTGGGAAAAAAACCTTAATGGGGGAGAATTAATCTTTATTTCTAGTGCTTTTGAAGCAGATCAGAGCTAAAAATAAAATAACTTCTACCATTTTAATTTTTGCTTAATGACTGTTGAACTTTTAGCTAGCACTTGAAACTATAATAAGCTTCTTCTTGTAACATTCTTAATTTCTACATAGAAAATATTTTCAGCAAATGCAACTTACAGGATTATTTAAAGTTATTTGCAGAATTATAACATTCAAGTGTGTCAGTACCTATGAACACCTGCACAACAATCACTGCCATGTTACAGATGCTGTCTGGCACCAGCTACTGAAACACTTCAGACATTCATCTTTTAGCAAACAACATACCTTGAAAGATTCAGTCATGTGCTTTCCTGTTTCTCCTGAACATCCTCCAGCTGTGCACTCATTCTGACAGCCCTAGAGGAAATAAAAATGGAGGAAATCAAATTCAGTGCACACTGCAGAAAAGTTGACGTACAATCAGTTAATTCTTTTTAGGGGCAGATTGTATTGAATGATCACTCAGGCTTCAGCAACAGCAGATATATTAGAAAGAATGTTTTGGCAGTTTCTTAGCACAGCTTTCAGCCTTCTAGGACTTAAAGTTTTATTTTAGTTGCATTATTTTGTGCAACTGTATTTTGGGGCTTGATAGGAGAGGTGTCTTAGATTAGATTGTATCTCTGAAGTGAGGAGGTGTATGGGCATCATCACAAGTCCTTCATTCAAAGATGAATAAATGAATTGTGTCTTTACACAATTCCATTAGATTCCAGTTTCTCTCCTAAAACATTCACCTAACAGATTTTCTTTTGTTTTCTCTGAGAAGCTTGACTAGGCAGAATGGAAGAAAAAGGGAAAGAACTTTTTTTGTTAAATCCTTCATTAAATGAAGACAGGAAATACCCACCTATGTAAATATATAATCAGCATATTTTGAATTATCTATTATGTTGAACTTAAAGGTTCTGCCACCAACCATGCTAGAAAGGAACTGAGAAGGAGTGGTAGCTCTAGGCATCCTTTTGTTAAGCTACAGAGGGATAATGGAGACAGGTGCAAGGCACCTACCTAACAGCAAAATCTCCAATTTCCACAGCAGCAGGCTGGCACCTTTGTGAACCCTCCTGCACCCAACAGCATGGAGCAAAGGAGACAAATACAGTCCTGACAGGACTTCCTGTTTTCGAGCAGCCTTTAAGAAAGAGCTGGAGAGGTGAAGTGAGGAAAGAGGGAGGAAGGTGCCAGGAGCAAGAGTCTGGGGGTGGGCAGGAGGATGCCTTAAGGGAAGTACACTGGGCAAGTTGGGGGGAATGGCAGATGGGATGGCTAGCTGCTGAGATGAGGCCAGCAATGTGTGGGCATGGGGAAACAGGCTGGTTAGAGAGAGCTGCTGTCTAAGGGGGTGAAGGAAAGACAGAGGCACTAAGGGATGTTATTGCCAGGGCTGACAGGCCAGTGGCTTTCACCCCTACAAGGGAAAAACCCTAGCAGGAGTCTGCAATTGGCTGCTTACCACTTGGTGGTTGCCCCTCTCCCTGCCAACCCTCAGTCTTGCTGCATCTTGATTGGGAAGGCCCCAGGTCAAAGGTATAATCTGAAGGAAAGGGGTGCACAGGAAACCCTTCATGGTCTGCTGTGAGATCACTGCCCCAGGCTCTTAACCAGGCAGGTCTCTCACCGTACAAGGAGAGCTGTGCATAGGTGGATGTCCGTGCCCGGGAGACACCAGCCACCACAGTCCTGCAGCAACCACCAGGCTGCGGGGCCAGGGCAGGGAGCGCATGGCTCCATGCCTGTGAAGCATGACAGAAGGCAAAGAACACATGTTTTGCAGATCTTGGGGATATGGGAGATGCAGAGGTGGGAGGAGGGGGGAACAACTGCATCTTCAGGGAGCATCTGACAGATACCAAGCTTGCTACCAACAAAAGAAAAAGCAAGCTTCCAACAGATCTCATTTCCTCTCCCCTCCTCCTCAACGCCCCAGGGAGGCCAAAACATCCCTCCCACCTTTTCTCACCATCAGCTTTGACTCTTTGGTCTCTCCCTTTTCCCTAACCCTCTGCAGTGACACGTGCAACCACGGCTACAGGCTCCTTCCCAACAGCCAAAGGAGGAGCTGCAGAGAGAAATCACAAATCTCTTTACAACATACCAATATGCTTTACCTTAAAACCGTATTAAAAATAGGTTTTATTTGCCTTAAAACTTAGGATTTTTCAGTCCACAGAGATGAGATTTTGGTGGATCGTTCAATGGTATTTAGGTGTCAGACCCCAGCAGGACTAAGGTGTTATCCAAACTGAAGTCTGAACTAAGCACTGTATAATAGGTCCTTGTTCTGCATGTAATTCTTCAAATACTCCCAAACTCGGTGGTAAAATCCCAGGTGGTCTTCATGACTCTATCAGTTTATAATAGTTAAGTATTCTGCAGACGAATCAAGCCAACTCATCTTTCTTTGCAGTGTTGTGAATGAAGATGGAGAGAGTGCTGGTTACCAGCTGACAGGGTGGTAACTGCCAGGTGTGGAGCAAGACCTTCTCAGGCAGCTCCAGCTCCACTGCTGGCTTTTGCCTAATATCTAGTATGCAAAGATTTCTAATAATAATTACTGTCGACAGCAAATACTGACAAATAACCATTATGCTCCAGTTTCTCCCCATTTCTGCTTTATGAAGTTGTCCTAAAGCAAGTGTTGGCTTTGACAGAGAGAGGACCAAAGCTGGATACAGTTTAATATTCTCTTTAATGATCTTTAAAAATGTACAAAAATTGTATGGGAATTTCACGTGAGGATCACCCACACCAACAGTCCCTAGGGGCTCGATCGTGTTGCCCTTCAGCAAAAGGTTCCCACTGAACTCAGTGAAGTCAACAGCCCATTTCTTGGGCATGTGCCATGTGGCCAATCCTGTTCTCCATAAATTCATTATGCTTTACATATTTAACTAATATTTAGAGCAAATAGCTAACTGCCTTTGTTAGCCATGCTTAGATTAAATTGAGTTAATCCCTCAGCGCTAGAAAGACATACCACAATTACATTCTAATTGATGGAGTCATATTTTAATGGCTCCATGGTTTTTATATCTGAAATGTTAAATGCAACAGGGAAAAATTAATCCCTGGTTTAATGCCAGTGTTACCATGGGAGATATACCAAGCATAAATTTGCCATTCGTGTTTAATAGCATGGTAGATTTTTAACTGCATCCATTAAAACACTGATGTTATCTTATAGCTGCATTTGAGCCACTGGGTCAGTGTCTCCTCAAGAGCCACTCAACTCTCTATCAAGTTGCTATGCAATTACATAAGCATTAACAATATATCCCATGTTGTGCTGCAGACCTAACAACATTTTCTTTATGATATATGTAACTGCCTTTTCTAAATTGGAAATAGGGCAGTATTTAGAGTTTTTCTTCAAAAGTATTGAAATTGCACATTGATTTTATTGTTACTGCAAAACCTGTATGAGAAAAAAACCTGTAAAGCACTACACTAGATTAAATTGTTTCAAAATGGGGTTTACAGGTCATTGTATCACTAAGAAATGCTAGTAAAATAAAGACCTTATAATGAGTAATTCTGTCTTCAGTTTTGCAGAAGATCTCATTGCTATAACAACCCTTGCAAATCCTTTAATGTTTATAGAAGTAATCACAGTATGCTCAGATAATAGTGGTTCCTCACCATAGTACTTCCAATCTAACTCTTATAAGACATATGCATTTTCAATGTCTTTCAGCATCAGGATGCTCCAGTCAATGCTCATCTTTTAGGGTAACCTCCTTCATTTCACAGCTTCTTCAAAACAGAGCTTCTTCTGCCTCTTCCCTGCAGTCAGATCACTAGTCCCTCAGCTGAAAGGACCTTCTGCTACAAAACCAGAAGTATCTCCTCCCTAAACTCCCAAGACACCCTAGACTACATGAGTCTGCTTTAGTTTTTCCTCCGCCCTTACACTCAGTGGGGCTTTTGAAACCCAGTGGTGACACCAATGATTTTGTTCTTATTTGGGATTATCTATTCTACAAACTGAAATGCTACCAGATATTTCATCAAACTGCTGTTCTTAGTTCTTAGCTACTCCTTTATCCCATAGGCTCATCCTTAATTATGATATAGGAACTGAAGCTTCATCACTGTAATTTTACACTGCAGACTGCACATCTTTAATATTATAAGTTATCATTTAATGAAAAAAAAAAAAATTGAACCAGTTATCAAAAAAAATTTTTCTTTTTTTTTTGCAGTTACATCTATACACCGTGTTCTTTGTCACCCTTTTTCAAAGAAATCCAATTCTTTAATCAGTTCTGTATTCACTTAATTTTCCTTGTTCTTTAATAACTCTTCTCCCCACTGGGGACCAGAAAATTCTTCCTAGTAGAAGGTAGAGAGTAAAGAAATAAATTGAAAATAACTTCTACATAGTTCACACTTTCAGCAATGAAATCAAATTGGCTGCTTTCTAAAACGACTCAAAAGCTACAGTTTCACAAAATCTTTAGTCATCTTTTTGGTTTCACCAGTGCATGTTTATCCAAGTCAGCCCTCAGACAGCTCTGATGTCTCTGTTTTGCCTGAAAACTTCAACAGCATCAGTGTTGCTGTTAGAATACTACCAATGTCAGGGAACACCTGAAAACCCAGTTTCATCCCCATGAAAGAGTTGTAGACCGTGCTTTGTTGGCAGATATTGGCTATTCATGGAGGACAGGAACCTAAAGCAGCAAAGCAGCCACAGATACACAGCTATGGTTGCATATAGTTCCTTCTACTGAGGCAACCCCAACTCCTGCTATACAGAGAAACTGAAAACCAAGACTGTCTTGCAGCAGTCGTCAAGCCCCAGCAAAGATGAAGTGGGAGTTTCCTCTCAGTGAGAAGACATGAAAACCACTTTTCAATGAAGAAAGTCCTTTCTGAGACTTTTCTCCAAGCCAAAACAAAATTAAAAGTCTTACTGTTCTTCCCTCATGCTTGCTTCTGGCTATTAAGTGCCTAAGTAGTATTTCATGCTCTAATTTACAGGAACCTGACAGATCAATAAATCCAATACATAACTTATGCTATGGTAAAGCCTACAGGCAAGCTAAATCAGATGTGTGATGACAGGTACTTCAGCACTCAAAGCCACAGAAATCAGAGTTGCCTTTCTGTTCCAGGTACAGAGTCCAACATGCACAAATGCCACATATTCTGTGTATTGCTACAGTCATATAAAACACTTCCAAACAGTTTTTGTCTTCCACTAGGAAATCTTAATACAATTTGGCAGCCACTCCACATAGAAGACGAATTTGCAGGGAAAAAATAAAAAAAAATAAATAATAATAATAAAAAAAGAAAAACCAAAACAGTAATGACGTTCATAGCTTTAAAAAAAAAAAAAAGTCCACCCACTGTCAGACAGAAAAATTCTGCATATTGCTGTAGGGCCAAATCATATAATTCTATTTTTAATATCAACTAAAAAGATATTTTCTTAATCACATTTATGAACAGTTTCCAGAGCTCAGGAAGCTCATTTATGGAGTCCAACAGCCAGGCATGTTTACCTCAGCTGTCATGGGAGTAGCTGCACAATACAAAAATATTTTAATGCTGTCTTTAAATTGCATGCATGTGAACATGACATACACATATGCATTACCATGCAAGTGTCTCCAGATGTGTTCATTGGGCTGGGTCACCTCCGTGACAGTGTGGCACATTTTATCCAAATAACTTCTTTTAAATTTACTCCTTTCAAAATCAGGACATAAAGAGCAAGAAGACTAATTCTTAAATTGTATTTCTAACCACTTATCAAGCCAAATGGAGATCTTTGAGTTATCTTTTGTTTGTTTGGTTGGAGCACTCTCCATCTATTGGCTTGCCAGTCTTCAATAGTGAATTCAAAGACCATGTACAGCACAAATCTGAAAGCAGCTCCAAAGACAAACCTCAACGTATATATACACAGATCAGCACTGGGGGAAAAAAAAAAGCACAATTTGGGTATATGCCATTTCAGTGCTTAGCTTCATACTTAGTTCACCAAGAACTTTCATGCATCTCTTTAAGACTACTCATAGCTAACATCTCTGCCCTGATGCCTTGTCAGCTGGGTGTTATCACCTTACTGTGGCTGCTTGTTCAGCCTTGAGCTGGCGTTAGTGTTGGTTAAACACTAAGGCAGTGTAATAACAGTACATAATAAAGAAAAACACAAGGCAACTGGCACAGCAGAAGAAGAAATCTTCCACGTTTTTTAATGATAATTTTGCAAGAGACTGAAAGCATCAGAGTTTAGAACATATAACAGTTTCTCAAATAAAGAAGGCTGCATTGTATAAAGTAAGGTTGAATTTAAATCTATTATAATTACATTAGCACAAAAGACTGTGCGGGCATGTATCTTCTGGCTTAAGAGGTTTATCTGGTTTAATTTAAAGCAATTTAAGTAGCTTGAATAAAACTGAATTATGCTCCTCTTAATAAAATCACTATTTTATATATGGGACCTGATAAGATCCATCCCAGAGTCCTGAGGGAACTGGCTGACGCAGTTGCCAATAGTAATGGGCCATGGTGCCATGTCCAGCTGGAGATGGGTGAAAAGTGGTGTCACTCAGGGGTCCCTGATGAGACCAGTACTGTTAAATATCTTCATCAATGATACAGACAATGGGATCGAGTGCACCCCTGGCAAGCTTGCAGATGACACCAAGCTGAGTGGTGTGGTCAACATGTCAGAGGGACGGGACGTCATCCAGAGGGACCTGGAGAGGCTTGAGAAGTGGGCCCATGTTAACCTCATGAAGGTTCAACAAGGCCAAGTGCAGGGTCCTGCATCTGGGTAGGGGGAATTTTCATTACCAATACAGGCTGGGGGATGATGTGACAGAGAGGAGCCCTGCAGAAAACAGCTCAGGGGGACTGGTGGATGAAAAGATGGACATGAGCCAACAACGTGCACTCGCAGCCCAGAAGGCCAATTGAATCCTGGGCTGCATCAGAAGAAATGAGGCCAGCAGATGGAGAGAGGTGATCCTGCCCCTCTACTCCGTTCTGGTGAGACCTCACCTGGAGCCCTGTGTCCAGCTCTGGAGCCCTCAACACAGGAGGGACATGGACCTGTTGGAGCGGGTCCAGAGGAGAGTCACAAAAGTGATCAGAGGGCTGGTGCAGCTCTGCTGTGAGGACAGGCTGAGAGAGTTGGGGTCGTTCAGCCTGGAGAAGAGAAGGACCGGGGGAGACCTTATGGTGGCCTTCCAGTACCTGAAGGGTGCCTACAGGAAAGTTGGGGAAGGACTGTTTACACAGGCATGTGGCAACAGGGGCAATGGTTTTAAACTACAGCAGGATAGGTTTTGATTAGACTTTAGGAAGAAATCCTTTACTGTGAGGGTGGTAAAATTCTGGAACAGGCTGTCCGGAGAGGTGGTGGAGACTCCATCCCTGGAGACGTTCCAGGTCAGGCTTTATGGGGCTCTGAGCAACCTGCTCTAGTTGCAAATGTCCCTGCTTACTGCAGGGGGGTTGGACTAGATGACCTTTAAAGGTCCCTTCCAACCCAAAGCATTCTATGAATCTATATATTATGTAAAAGACAATTCAGATTATATGAGCACAATTTATTTGTTAGAAAAAACTTAAAACAGGGAATAAAAAAATGGAAGTATTCAGCCAGTCTATCCAAAATTCATATTTACTTAACTTTCATAGCTGTATCACAAACTCTAGAAGCAGACCAAGTGGGTTTCATGAGATTAAACAAATGCAGGACAGTGTTGCCAAAATAAAGTCACTGCAGTCAGCACTCAGGTGAGAAACCTTTCACAGAAATAATGCCAGTTTTGTGACTCAGTGCTTAAATTAGTATTTGAATGAGTTCAGCAATGCCTAACCTGTTGCACAAGAAAGCAAGTATCCGTTCACCTGAGAGGAAGCAAGGCTAGGCAAAGTGAAGTAGAACTGCTTCCGAAATCCAGGAAGAACATGTGCTTGACTAACTGGATTATCAAGAAGGCTAAAGAGAGGAAGAGAGTTCACCAGAAGTAGAAAACATTAATTTGCTGTATCTAACTCTAAGGAGAACCTTACTAGGAATCTGTTCAGTTTCAGGCTAAAATTATTTTGCCATATATTTCAGAAAATTTACAACATGGGCTGTGAATTACACTCACACAACATGGGCTCTAAAGTGTGATTCTTACCAACTCAAAAATAGGGAAAACCTACTGTCAGCCCCATCCAATACAGGCTATAAAGCAGCTGTACCTCTCTGTGTGGTGCCCCTTTATTCAGTAGCTACTTCTGTCTTAACACACTTCCTGCACAAACATACAATCCTCCTTCCTATTTTCTTTACAGAAAAAAGCAAGTACTCTGAAGAAAGCCTCTTCATGAATGACCTCCACAGGCAATGCGCTTTAACCTTGATTTCTAAGCCTCCTGCTCATACTGTTCTTGTTTATTTTCCTTGCTGTGATTCTCTTGTTGCTCTGTCACTCCCCAGTGCCATTTCCTCTGTCCTTACCCTCTTGCTCAGTTTACCAACTCTTCCCTTCTGATTGAGGAAAGCAGCCTCCTATTAGGGGAATAGGCAGATGACCTAATGGAGCTCTTCCATCTCTAACTCCTATGAACAGTGCCTCTAAGTGCCTCTTTTGTTGGTCTGTTTGTCCGCTCCAGCATTAATTAGGTTTTTAACAAGTGCATTGTTTGTGAGAATGGCATGAAGAAAAACATGTTAAAGCAACCAGCTGGATCTTGTTGACCTATAAATTCATCTGCCTGTTTTCTAACTAGATAGTGTTTCATGGCTACGTGATACAGTTATTGCTCAAAAAAAAAAAAAATCTGAAAGCCACCATGGTTTTATTGTGTTTATGCCCAGCTCTTATTTATATGAGATCTTTTACATCAAACTGCAAACAAGAAAGGCTATAAATGCTATTAGATACTTTCTCTTACCACTGTAAAAAGGCTTTGCTCTTAACCACAAGGAAGCTTGTGTTCGTTATATTTTCTCTAAGATTTCTTTTTGTTGATGTATTCTATAATGCCAGGGACTAAATTAGCATGTTAAGATTTTATAATTAACTAGAGCTATGGGATGCATTTCTAACTGTACTGTTATACCAGCAAAGGTAAGCCTAAGCATAATAAAAATTATTCTGCTTATTTTCCTCAGGGATATACTGGCCACATTTTTTATCCTGAGACAGCTGTACAGGTAAAGTTCAGACCTGATTTAAAGATGCATACCATATAGCTTCCAATTTATTTGTGAAATTCCCTGATGATGGAAATTATACAAAGATCCTGCAGCTGATGACCGAGGCAAGTGGCTTGATGCAATTACAAAATGATAATGTGAATAACACGAATGCATACACAGCAGAAACAAACAAATTCATTGTTTGAAGAATTACTGAGGGTTTAGAACTGGAAGCAGACAATTTAGTGCAGGAGACCAAAGCTTCTGCAGTTTCCAAATAAATCATTGTAGACTCCTAGAGGGAAAAAAAAAAACAAAAACAAACCTCACACAAACACCAAGAAGCAACAAACCGCCCACAACCAAAAACAACGCCACACAACCAAACCAAAAAACAAACCACAGCACAGACAGTGATGGATTCCACAATGAAAACTGACTTGCTTGTGGAAAAGAACTAGCAGACAAAAACTTGTATTTAGGGACACACTCCTGTTTGCAAGCTCCCTCCTAACTAGAGTGGAGCCAGAAGAGACACGAGGTCAGGCCTGAATCACTGGCCTGTGTAAGGGGTCATTTGTAGCTATTCTCAGAGTGCTCAGACCGTGTCCCCTCTGAGTCCATTTTGCACTGGAATAAAGGTTTACATAAGTCACTGGGCAATGACGAATCACAAACTGAAAACAAAAGCTCTAGGGTGGAAAAAAAAAAACCAAATGTTTTGGAGGAGAAAGGAGTCACTTCTTTCACCACAAGTCCTGTATACAGTCCCACTAGAGGTAATAAAATGGAAACACACAACTGGCTCTCAAATAACACTAAGTACAATAAAACATTATGCAACTGTACGTGTGGTTGCTGGTCTGTAAAGGGCAGATCTACGCTGGCTTGATATCACATCTAGCCCTGATAACTTTGCACGGCCTATTTAATTCATCACCGAGTATCAAATGCCACTGGTGCAAAAGCACAAGAGGCAGGACGTTAGTGCAGTTAGTGCCTGTTCCCTGCTTCCTAAGCAGCTTGTTGAGCTGTTAAGTGTCCAAGAGATGAAGCTGATAAAGCACAGCAGCAGCTAACGTGAGGATCTGAATGGGTCCAACACTGCAGGGACACTCTGCCCGAGTCCTCAGAGCAGAACTCCTTATGAACGTGCTTCTCTGCTAGGTTGGGCTTTTCAAATGGCTGAGAACAGTCCCTGTTCTTTGCTTGCAGGCAGAGCTGTATATGCCTAGATGTATTTTCTGCTTGGACATTTGGCCACAGAAGGACCCAGACTTGAGCTTTCGAGGCTCACAATGCATTGAGTGATCTAGCAGGTCTCTTTAAAGAAGTGATGCAAGCAAGGATATGGAAAAAAAACAAACAAAACCCCAAACAAACAAAACCCCAAACAAACAAAACCCCACACAAACAACAGAAAGACAGCAAGCCTTGTCTAAAGGTGTTGCAAATACTGTGTTTTCTCTTTCATTCTGGTGCTGGGCTGGCCTGTATGATGTTTGCAGCCACTTCACTGTTTGTTCCAGGTAAAGAACTGGGACCACTATTTATGAGCTCTATATATATCTTCTCACTGTAATACTTGGAAGTCTTGAAAATTACTACTGGCTCTACAGTAGCAACACCTAAGTGACAGAAGGTAGAAAAATCTGTCTCTTCTACAGATAGGAAGTTTAGGCATAGGTTGCCCTACCAGCATCTCTCACACTGCTTGGCAGTTGCTTCAGAAAATCCACTGGAAGGCAGACAGGTGCCAGAATAGGATGTGCACAGCTCCCCAGGAACTAAATCTATAGCTCCTCTTCCTTACAATGACATGCCCATCAGATCCATTATAGTTCTTCTCAAGGGCAAGTGTAAATGAGTGATGTGGGTTTGGCTGTGCACTCTACTCACAGCTATGCCCTGTGCAAGCTTCTTGCGTAACAGCACGCAGGTGGTGGCTGCAGAAGACCAGCCTATACTAGCTCCAGTGGGTTTTAAGACTGGCATAATTGGTTTGATGAAATGGGAGATCACTCCCTGACTTTTACCAAAGCCTGGGTTACACCCTTGTGATATGTCTTTTGCTGTGTGTTCAAACACTGCCTTAATTTGATTTAGCTGGACACAATTCAACAAGGTAGAAATGAAGCTGAAGCTTTCCTGTTGAGGTAAAGGGCACTAAGGACAGAGCTAACCCACAGGGAAAATCATAGAACCTGTTTGAAAACAGCACCTACAATGATGCTTGTGTTCTTGTTCAAATTAACAGCAAACTACAGAAGAGGGAACATACTTGCATGATAGACATCCAGCTAAGAATATGCTAGGAACTTCTCTTGCTTTACAATCTTTATGAGTTTCAGTGGGTGCAATGAAAGGTAATAAGCATAATCCACTACACCAGGCAAATGTAAATCATACCGTGGAAGCACACTAACAAGCCAAGAAGAGCAGAGTCACTGCTTTTACAGTGTCACTGTACAGTGTCACACATTACTCCCTTCAATATGGAAAAACGCCAAGATAACACCCACAAGAAGCTGCTTTTCTTGATGATGTCCACTCCAAAGAAGAAAATATTTAAAACTAGTGACAAAGCCAGATACTCAGCCTACTTAGTGTATATTCAACTGTATAGTCACTGTAAGACAGGGAAAAAAATCACACATTATAGCACTCCGAAATTGTAACTGCTGCATTTTCAGCTGGAGGGAGAACCAGAATGGAATACTGAGGTTACTAAACATCTGTGTCCTGGTGTCAGGAAGAGAATCAATCTGTAAATGCCAAAAATCACCTCTGAAAAGGTGTTGAGAGGCAAAGGATAATATTAAAAAATTAAGCTTTTCTTACAGTACAGACACTTGTCAATATGAAAAAAAGGCACAAACTGCAGAACTTGCCTTTGCATTCTATGAAGCACTGTGTAATACTCAGGACAAAACTGGCCCATGGACTGGCCACAGCTCAGGGTCGGTTTCAGAAGAAAGCACAGCTGTGTCAGAAGGATACAGAAAGAAACAAAACTGAACTGAACCAAATACAGTCAAAAAAAACAATGGATTTCCTTTATGGTGACAGAAACAAAACACTTCCTGGGACGGGAAACTTTGTTTCATTTGTGTCCCAAACTGCACTTCTGCTTCTAAAGACAGTTAATCCAGTTTAAAGCAGAGTCTGCAATTTAGTTCCCGTCCTATAGTATAGGGCAGAATTCAGAAGGTCTTACAGTTTTGACTCGTAACACCAGCCCTGACTGTGACCTTGACAGTTTGATGGTCTTAATAAATCCTTATGTTCTGTTCCCAAAAATCATTATTGTCCTTCTGAATGTTTTTAAACTATAGATCTCATTTTAAGAAAGACTTAAGCTTTTATTCATCCAAGGTCAAAAACTTAAACTCTCCACTTGTTTCCTCAGATTTTAAAATCAGGGAAATAAGGCCTGCATCATTCATCTGTTAAGAAACTTGCTTAAAAACTAGCCTGATAAATATGTTGAGGATACTGCAAGTATTAAAATATTCCTGTGAAGTTTGCTTCCCCATATTGTTTTGATTAACAATTTCATTTTACTGGAGGGTGAAAAACCCTATGCATCAACAGAAATTATATTTTTACTGCCAATTTTAAGTAGACTTTATGTGATTTTTAATGAATTCCATTGTGATATATCGTTATATAAAACCTTATGAATTCATAAGTTGGTTGTAACAGTAGAATATGCAATTGTGTATGGTGTATTTATATTTTCAACACAGTAATTTGAAGTTCACATTCCAGAAAAATAAAAAAAAAAACTCCTTTTCTTCAGTGCTTCATATAGTTTTGCCAGTGTTCTATTTTCCACATACTAAAGGAAAGACTACACAGTTTGGAACATTTAGTATCAAATACTACAGAAGCAAGAAATACTGGACAGAACCTTTTCAAAAGTTGTAAGAATTCTAACAGTGGATTGAACCTGCCGTAAGTTGCATTGAAAAGACAGAAAAAAGAAAAGGATTTTGTGAATTAGCTTAAAAACCAATAAGAAGTTGTTATTTTATAAAGAGCTAGTAGTATTATAAAAAAAAAAAAAATCTTAAGAAAAAGTTGTCTGAATTCTTAAGATATCCTCCTGACAGTAGTATTTTTCTCTAGGAGCTTTGACATACCTCTTCCCTTTCCATGGCCAGTGCTTACTGGTACAATGATCCTTGGTTTAAATAATTATTTTTAAAATACATGTTAAGGGGAAAAAAAAAAAAAAAAAGAATAGCAAAACTAGGATGTATTCTGATCATGAGAAAAGCTTCCCTCTCTGATGTGGGTGATGAAAGAAAGGACAGTACTCAGAGGAAGGTGTTGAGATCGTCCAAAGGAGGTGCAGCCTCTTTCCTGGCTCAGTGGTAGACACACTGGTGGAGTACTGATAAACTCCAAAGGGTCCAAATAAGCAGCAGTCCTGTGAGGCAACTTGCATCAACCTTAATGTTCAACATCTTCTGTTAAGGACTTCCTCAAGATAACAAAGAAGAGCAAATATGTCTACAATACTGACACATTAAAGAAATTGCCTTCTTTGCAAGAAATTGCAAAGAAATCTGCCTATACTGGTGACTTTAAAAGACCATTTTTGCACAGAGTTCTTTGTATTGTTAAAAGCCTAGCGAGCAGAGCTCAGCACAAAAACATACTGATCCACACTGCTCTGCCCAAGCCTAAGAATAGATTAAAAGAAACCACCCAAAAACCCAAACTTAATTCCTAACTGTTTTTCCAAGACCATAGGAAAATCCAGGCTGGAAGGGACCTCAGGAGGTCTCTAGTCCAACCTCCTGCTCAAAGCAGGGTCAGCTCTGAGCTGAGACCAGGTTTGTCAAGGCTTTATCCAGCTGGGTCTTGAGAGATGGAGACTGCACAGCCTCTCTTGGCAACCCAGTCCGCTGCCTGGGTGTCCTTGTGGGAAGAATTTTTTTCTTGTATCCAGTCTGTACCTTTTTTGTTTCAATTTAGAACATTGTCTCTTCATCTCCTGCCATACATCATTGCTGAGCCTGGCCCCACCTCCCTGATTTTCCTCTAGGTTTTGGAAGGGTGATATTACAGCACCCCAAACCCTCATGCCACCTCAGCCTCTCAGTGTCAAAGTTTAAAAAAAAAATAAAAAAAAAAAAATTCTCAGGAAGGGTAATGCAAATTCAAGCATTTACTACAGAAGTGATAACATCTAAGAAAGCAATCTAAACAAAATTACACAACTGGACATGACTTGCAGTGCACTGATCTCTGGATTCTAGTGAACATTAATACAGTCAGAATTCCTTATGGAATTAAACCCTATTCATACACCAGAAAAAAGAGAAAAAAAAACCAAATCCAAACCAAACCAAAACAAAACAAAACAAAACACCAACTATTTTCTGTGCTTACTAGAGTGTTTTTAAAAAATATTATGTGAAATGCTCTAATAGGCAAACTGAATTAGCAATAGCTGTGTACATACTGAGAAGTCACATGCTGCACTTCATTAATGCTTCAGGTATACTCTAAAATAAAACTTGCAACAAACTGCAGACCTCAAGGGAAGAAGGTAAATGAGTGACTCTTTTGGAAGGGTATTATGACATTAGTTTGTAAAAACTGTAATAAGCTATGGGCCAAGATGCACAAAAGACAGCTGGGTAAAACTTCTTGATCATTTTAAAGACAGTTTAAATTACTTAGTTTATGTTAATTCTTCTGGATCATTTCATATACACACTAAAGGGCAAAATTAGCCCTTTCCATAGGCAGAACACTGGATTTTCTGCAACAGCATATGGTTGCATTTCCTAAATTGCTTTTCTACAACAGGTGCTCTATTTTATGAGGTAATATTACCTGTCTCTTTAATGTATAAAGTCATAAAGTAATGAAATTGTTTCCAAGGTAGATGGGACTGCCCATTCACTTCATCCTATGTAAGTATTGGACATAACAAGCTGCAAGCATGTAAGTGACTGTGAATATTGAATTAGGGTCACATACTACTTTGATCTATGCCGAAGTATCACTGAAATTCAGACATTCAAGACAAAGATTGTACATTTAATCTCTACATTAGAGCCATCATGGCAGTTGGATAGCCAAAATTTAGTATCAAAAGCCACAATCAGTATTGAGTGGCTTAAGCTCATAGATAGGCTTATCTAGCACTGTGAAGTACATAATATATCACCATAGTGGCATGAGGATGCCAGTCTTCGTGTGCATGGACTAGGAAGGTTAATTGTGCAATTTTTGCAAACAGAATTTACCCCTTAGTTCCTTCATTCTAACACTAAATGTCCTACCTTCACACTAACACTCTGAAGATCGCTATACGTTCAGTTATGGTTATTCATTTAAGAAAATGGCATAAGGAAATAAAGAAAATAGTATCTGTTCCAATTCTTTAGCACGCTCACGGTTAAATAGAAAGAGAGGGTTGAGTTTGGGCTGGAAATGGTTGAAGGAGAAAGGGAGGGCTGTGATTAAAAGAAGCAGGCAATAACGAAGAGGAGATGAAGGAGCTGTAATAATGCTGTTGCATATTAACATCTTTATAAAGTTATTGGGGTTTGCATAAGTATCATTATTATCAAATGATAATTTTCTGCACCTTTGATACATGCTTTACAAACACACAGTGACAGCCATACCCTGAAGAGCTTACAGTCTGGACAGATGAGGCAAATAAAGGGCTCAGACAAAATTGAATCGCCTGAGGCTACACTACTTGCAAGCCATGAGAACATACTCTTACTGCTGTAGCCATGGCTCCGTGCTGTCTCTTCTACAGTAAAAATATAAAGCAACGTTAGGTTTTATGCAGGTAAGAAGAACCCAATGAGATATCAGAGCAAAGGGGCAGGTAGCTCTATGGCCTGCCTGCTTTTTTCCATGGGCATGCCAGATCATTGCTGCTAGGCACTGGATAACACTCCAGAGACCCTCTGTCCTAAACACACAACAGGTACAACAAAAGCGATATAAAATGTGGCAGTTGGTCTCACTCTTTGACACACTTGCATTCTGTCCCTAAGCATTCTGGCTGGGGGCAGCTCCTTGGGCATTTTCCCTGAGCAGTTTCAGGTCACTTTTCTGCCATAGCCGGTCTGCCACTCTTCAGTTCCAGAAGGTGCAAAAGGGACTAACCAGATCGTCCTGAGGCTCCTCCAGAACACTCACCCATTCTAGCCCTGCCATCACCAGCAGCACCTGCACCACTGCTAAACCACCCAGGAGAGAGCAATGTTGATGAGACCTGGGATGGTCTGAGAGTAACACCTCAGCATCAGCACAGAAGAGCTGGAGAGACACCTGCCAGTCACATACCTGTCTTGACCATATTCCATCTGTTATAGTTACCCAAGGAGAGCAAATAACTCAAGTCTTGTTTTCCTCAGCTGTTCACTTTGGCATCAAGCTGCAGCTGTGAAGTTCACGGTCAGCCCAGCACAAACCTTCTTCAAAACCCAAGAATTATTCTTAGTGTAGCTGTTCCACAGGGTATAAGGTTGCTGTGATGTTCCCTCAATCTAATTGAAAGCCCCCATGCCATCTCTGTGCTCTCTGTCTTGACAAGGAAGACTTCTTTTTAATCCCCAGATCAGCCTCACTAAGCAGAAGAGCATAAACATGACATTTATAAAAGGATAGTTCCCACAGATGCTCATTTCTCCTGTTAATTTTCAGTACCAACAACTGCATTTGCATTATTTAAAGTTATTTCTAAAATTACTCAAAACCTTTACATATATTTTGCTGGGTTTTACCCAGAGTCTATTTTAGTACAATGACAGACGTAAGACCTGTAATAAACTCGTAGGCATAAAAAGGCATGATGCCTGCCAGGAGACCATACCCTTTGTATATATTTTTTTTTTTATCATTAAGGGTCCCATGTTAGAAACAAACAGTAGGAAATCCCCCCAGGAGGAAAGGATGCACCTTCCCTTCCCCCTCCTCTCCCTCCCGACTCATTTTTCTTTTCCACCCATGCTGCCTGCAATGAAAGAACACGGAAAGAGGCAGAACCTCACACACCCTGCTTCTGAATCTCAGCAATAAATGTCTTGGGGACAGAGATCTCCTCCGCGAAGCATAAATAACAAAAAGGAGCATCAAAATCCCTAAATACGAATCAGCGCACTGCCGCTTTCCAGTCTCGCCACGGAGAAGTGCTACTCGCATCGCCCGGAGGATGGACGAGGGGATTTCGGCAGG
>NW_008582918.1:0-12750 GCF_000691845.1 Merops nubicus | reverse complement strand
AAGTAAAATCATTGAGTAGAACCAGCTTTATCTACCCCAAACCAGGACACTAAAGAGGAAGGAGATTTGTTGGAGGTAGCTGAGGAGCAAAAAAACCTCTAATTTTTGATTTAGTAACTTTAGATCTAATTTGGCACTAGTGTTTTTAGAGAGACAATTGAGGAAAAAAAAGGTTTGATACTTTGCAGTATTAACCATTTTGTGGAATACTAGTTATCTCCTTGCTGTATGTCACTGGGCCTGTCACTTCTTCACTGTGTGGGTGGTGAGACACAGGCACAGGTTGCCCAGGGAAGTTGTGAATGTTCCATCACTGGAGGTGTTCAAGACCAGGTTGGATGGGGGCTTGTACAACCTGGTCTAGAGGGAGGTGTCCCTGCCCATGGCAGGGGGTTGGAACTAGATGATATTTAAGGTCCCTTCCAACTCAAACCATTCTCTGAGTCTATGATGTTATGGATCAGCCTGTAAAGATTGCTCTGATCCTGGAAACAGCTGTTGTGCCTTTCTGGCCCCATTGCAAAGCACTGGTGGGGATGGAAACTCAAGATGAAAACTTTTGACAATGAGAACAATCAGCCATTGGAATAATCTCTCCAGGGAAGTGGCAGATTCCCCAGTGCTGGACACTTAAGACTGAGCTGACAGGGTGATGGGCAATCTTATCTAGACCGTGCTTTTGCCAATAAAGGCTGGACCAGGTGATCTTTGAGATCCCTTCTAACCTGGGATTCTAAGAATCTATGAGCTTGGGATTCCCACTATGGCCTGAATTCACTTTTGGCTTTAACATCCTGCACAACACCTCTGACAACCTCAGATAGCAGGAGTGTTGCAGAAAGCCCAGCCTGGCCTGCAAAACATGCCAGTACTGGGGACGAGGCAAATCCAGGAGGGGAAAGCTGAGCTTGCTCTGGAGCCACAGCCGCTCCCATTCTGCAGCCATTAGCCAGCGGGGGCAGTTCCATCAACTTTTCTGAAGGGTGTTAAGCTTTAGCTCAGAGTTTCAGGTTCAAGGAAATCTCACTCCCCGTGAGATTACCCCAGAGGTCAGCTTCTTGTTAGCACAAGAGCAACAGGAAAATTACTTCCAACGCTCACCTTCGTGCCTGCAATAAAGTAAGTGATGAAATACCAGAAAAGCACTTATGAAAGAAGTTGTCCTGCAGCTTGAGAAAGAAAAAATGAATGAAATCCCTGGACATAGGAAATGGTTGTAGTGCTGAGGAAGGAGGGAGTGCTGCTCTCTGGGGGGAGTCTCTACATTAATTTTCTGTCAAATTCCTGTTGGTATTCTGTGTAAGCATTACTCCAAATTAATAATGCAAAATAACTAGAAAGTAACAGAACCCCCAAGGAGAACATTGCAATTTTTAGCAAGAATTTGTTTAATTGATATTGTTTGATGCACCCATTGCCCCTGAAATCTGCTGCACTATTTCTGGTGTATCTGACAAATTATTTCACTGTGCACTTTGAATAGAAACTATAGCTAAAAGACGTTTTATCTCTCAATTAGAAATGGTGGAATAATGCTTGCTAATAACAGGTTTTATTTAATTTCACCATCATTGTTGAACATATTACTTATTAATAAATGCCTTCATTAATGGATTGGTTTCAAAGAATATAAATACATTATTTTGGATACTTCCCCCCATCAATTACTGAATAAATTATTCTTTAATGTTTAAATTCATTAAGGCATCTGCATTCCATTAAGAAAATTATATAAACCATAGTTCAGGGAAAGACTCTGCAAGTCCTTAAAAACCGATAGGGAATATTTCTCAGATATCAACATTTTTATAGATAGAAATTTTTAACCTGGAAGTTCTGTGCTCTGGGTATAATTTGCAGAAATCATCAGAACATTGGGGATAAACTGACTCATGTGTCTGGAGCCCAGCTCTGCTGTGCCCCTGGGACATAGCCCGAGTGAGGTGGAGGTGAGGGATGCTGACATCAGTTGGGCTTACTGGTCTAAAATAAGTACTTTGCTCTTAATTTGCCATGTTTAAATGCCTTCAAGTGCAGCAGAACCGAGGGAAGATTGTGGGAACTTGAGCTACTGCGAAATGCGGGAGGGCCGGTGCTGCTGTCTTTGACTGAAATTGCACATCAGAATACACATCTTGTTTAGCAATAAAGGCTTAAAGTGATTTGTCCTCATTGCTTAAATCTGGGAACAATGTCTCATACTAGGAGTAGTTTGATAGTGCCCACCGAAGCACATAGATACATTATAATTTTTTCCCACAGTTAAGCAGGATCATATTTGAGCATTGACAGTGTCTCCTATAAATTCTCCACCTCATCTCTTTAAAAGAACACAATGTAATTTTTATTTTCAAACAGTAGTAATCATCTTTTCATCCTAAGGGTCTACTCCTTCCTTTTTATTCCTGTGACTAATTGTTCATCCATTTCTTGCTGCTAAATGCCATTTAGTGTGGTTGGTGTCAGGAATTAATGGAAACCATAAATTACTTGGCGATTCTTCACTTTGCAGTCCATGTCATAGACAAAATTCCTCAGCTGTGCAGTGTGTCAAGGGATGAGAATGTCTTTGTTCTGGGCAGAGCCACAGCACTGTAACCACTTCAAAGGTACGTAAAGACTGCACGGGGTCCCGAAGCTCTGAGCTGCTGCAGCACACCACAGGCAAGTGCTTGAGACTCACTAGGAGTGTGCACGGGATGCCATGGTGAAGTTGGGTGGGAAAGAAAAGGGCCAAATGCCATTTGTAAAAACTAAACCATTTGTCTCCTGTATAACCAAAATTCAGTTGTATTAGGCAGCTTGGCTGGAGATGATTGAGGAGAAGCAGCAACCCCGCTGCCAGTTGCTGCAGCAGTTCCCTGGCAGCTCTGAGTAGATCAGCATCCAAAACAACCTGGAGAGGAAAAACCCTTCTTGACCTTCTAATAGTCAGGGCAAATGCTGCAGCAAGTGTAGCTCCCTGTAAAATATTTTCCTGCTAATAGCTGCTGTTTCTTTGGGAGCTGCTTGGGATGAACCTTGCCTCCAAAGCTCTTTGTAAGTCTAATCATAGCTACAGAAGATCTGGGTGCTGATTTTTTTTTTTTTTGGTAGGTGGGTGATTGGTCAGGTTCCAATTTAATTCCCATGTGCTTTTTTTTTGCAAATTCCCTTGAGAAATCTCATTGCAAAAGCAGACCCATGCTCCTGCCAGCACTCCTGCAGCACTTCATCTTCTCCAGCTACAGTAAGAAGGTGGTCGGTTGATCATGCATTGTGCAGCTCCTGTATGCCCTGGGGCAAGTGTAGGCCAACCAGATGATCTGAAGGGCACAGGACCTTGTGGCTATGGAGGGGAAGAAAGATAAAACAAGAAAAAGAAGAAAAAAAGGGAGGCCAACCCCTTGTCTATTAACGCTGTCTTGAGATTTCTCACACCAATGCTGCCTGCATGGAATGTTGGCTGCATGGAAGTCCAGCATCGTATCACAAAATTGAAGTAAAGGCCTTGAAGGCATTTCATGAACTAATTCAAAAGAAAGTATCATCAATTTTTTTTTTTTTAATAATCAAGATTTTTTTCTCTTGTATCTTTCTCATCCCCTAGGTACAATATATTTAATATAAAATTCAAGAAGAACACAGAATATTGCACCGAGGTGGTAGCTAGTGATTAAAGCTATCCTGTGATCTGGTAGATGCCTTTTTGTCTCCAAAGATTTGTAGGTTCGACTGGTACACATGTAAACCATACACTTGTACAAGCTGTTATGCTGTGGCTTTGGGACATTGGTTTTCATTGGATTTTTTATGTATTTTCTATGTAATTACACTCTATATAGTACTTTGTTGTTTATAGTGCGGATTGCTTTGATCATTCAGAGAACATACTGGGGAAATTCTATTTGCAATGGTCTTAAAACATTTAGAGGGGTTTTGCTCTTTCTAATGGATCCTAATATAATACTACACGCAAGACATGAATTCTATCACTATGCCAATGTTACTAGTCAGTGACAAAGTCAGTGAGTATTTAAAAAAAAAAGTTATTTTGAGTCTATATCTCAGGAATATCAAATGACATTTCATAGACAGCATTTCTAATTGTATGTTTATCCTGGGTCAGTGCTTTTTAAAGACCTTTATTTGAATCCACAAACCAGTGGAAAGAGCAGCCAACTACCCAGAAAGAGCTGATTGTTATCTTTGCCAATCTGCTTACCTTGGTGATGACATATTTACCAGGTGCTTCCAGGATATGCAATTATTAACTAAATTTGGGTGGTTTTTCTTTTTTTTTTCTTTCCCCCCTTCATGTTCTCATAAGTTAAAATAGGAATGTTTCTCCCAAATTTACTGAATCAGAATAAAAAATGAAACTCCAGTTGCTGGGAGAAGGGAAGTTCTTTTCAGCGGCGTTGGAGGTGATGGTCACTGGGCGAAGAGCTCAGTGATCCAGAGACAACATGTGAATGAAGGAGGAAAAGCCAAGCACACAACCATCTCTACCGTAATTACATGAAACTACTTTGAGAAGTGGAAGGTATTAAGGAATAAAAATACATTAGTCAAAACAAAGTCTTTGAGCTCTACAGAGCGTAGCAAAGCTGTGTAACCCTCACTTTTTAAGGCCTGGGCAGAGTCAGGAGGCCCAGCTTCTGCAGCATCCAAACCTGTGATCACCTTTTGCTGTGATTATTTGCAGAAGAGGATTGGGGAAAAGAAATCATCTGCAAGATACTGTGGGTTAGGCTGTCCTGAGGACTGCTTTGATATTGATGCTATGATAGATATGGACCTTTTGAGCATCGCTGCGATCTCCCCCCTCTCCAGTGAGCAAGTGCATCACTTGTCTCATGGACTTGGTGCCACCTTCACTCCTGAGAAGAGGTGGGAAGGGTAAATTTCAGACAGGTGCTGTCGGTCTGTTGCTATCGTCAGTTATTTTTGGGTAATGTCTAAAAGAGGACCTTGCTGGCATGTTAATTCAATAACTCATCGATGAGTTTCCCAGGCAACAAGGAAATGGCTGTGCTGCTTTCCACTCTCACGACAGACAAACCAGATATTTAATGGATGACTAAAAAGGAACAAATATTTCAAATTCACAAATACCAGTGAGAAGGAACTAATTACATAAAGTAAAACGGCAAATTAGCATGAAATTAAGGCAAGAGGAAAAAAACATTTTATATTGGAAATGTATTCACAGACTGACATATTGGGCCGTGACTAAAACTGATCAGAAATCAGCACTTTCACTTCTGGGGAGGCTGCAGAGGGCTAAATTATGTTTTAGACCAATTAGCAGAATTTTCCATATTTCTGCATTGGCAGAAACTTACTAAAGCCCAATGCCCAAAGCATTTAATTTTGAAAACTGTGAAGGGAGATGTGGGTACTGTGATTTGGCTCCTGTTGAAACACAATCTCAGTGCTTCTCAGTTGTTGGTTTCTTGTCCATCCCATCCTGCCTGGAGAAAAACAGGGCTCAGAAGTGATGTGAATTTGAAGATGGTGATGCAGGAGGCTGCAGCAGCCTCGGGGCAGGAGCAGTCCATGACACCCCAAAGCTGAGTGACCTGCCAAGTCCCAGATGCAACCATGGCTAGCTAAAGCCAGCTTCCAAAATCCTGTCCACCCAACCATGGCTGTTCTGTCATCACAACAACAGTTTCCTCTTGCTGTAAGTGAAGGATGGGTTTGAGTGCTTTTCCTCACCAGGTCTGGTTGCAGCTGGGCTTACAGCTCTCTCTTTGAGGCACCGTCTCATTCTGACTGACCACTGAGCATCACTGAAATGGTATCTTTAGAATTCTAGGGATCTCAGATTTCAAGCAGATGATAGGCTGGGTTAGGTGTTATGTGCCAACATTTGATGGCTAGTATGGGAATTTGGAAAGGAATTTAGGGCTATACTATCGTCCCCGTTGTAGTGTGGGAGTAAATGGGCTCTTGATAATTTTTTTCAAAGTGAATAAAAGTGGGAGGAAAACTGGCTTGCCAAGTGGAATAGTGAGCAATTAATGAAAAATAGCTTTGCTCTTTGTAGACTTTACAGATGCAAGAATGGGACAAACAGTTTTTTGGTCCTGATTCAGCAGGTTCATGAGGGTCACACAATTCACAGCACAAAGCATTGGCCGGACCTGCGGAGAGCGTTCCACTGGAGAGCCACGGAGCCGCAGGAAAGCCTTTGATCTCCGCGTGCGCCTGCCAGTTGGCCACTGCTGTGTCAGAAACGCTTCTGTTGTTAGTGGGAAATGTGAATGTGATAAAGAAGAATTTCAGAGTGTGCTGTATGAAAACCTCAGCCTTCTGCCTCCAGAAAGCTACATGGCTCCAGAACCAGCTGTGTGCTAAAGCTTTTTCTATAGCCACCTCATTCCTGAAGAGACTCTTCCATACAACACATGAAGAAATAAGCAAGGGCAAGGCCAAAGACCCTCAGTCCAATTGTATTAAACCTTTTGCAGGCATTAAATATTTCCTCTAGCTGCATGAATGGAATAAGGAGACACCCGTAATTTATATGGCTGTGTTGGTGCCATAGGCTACTTCAGCTGCCCGCTGCAGTGTAGTGGTGGTCTTGTCCTCCCAGTATTGCCCAGGATGGAGGCCAGTTTGCAAGAACAGCCACCACGCAATCAGCCTGCAGCAAGAAAAACATGGGAAGGTGAGTGTGCCCAGGATTTGCAGGGAGGCGAAGGGCCAAATGCCCTGTGTGCCCAAAGCACGTTGAAAAAATGCTTCTTCTGATGAGTCGGTCATGCAGAATTTCTGTAAGGAGCTAGCAGTGAGGAAAGCTAGGTGCAAAATGAAGACTGAGAGGCTGCAAGTCTGATGAAGTCCCACCACCCCACAGAGAGATGGAGCCTGAATGCAAGAAAAGGAGACCAAGAGGAGCAGCTCCTGGCTCTGTGTGCCTGTGGGCAGCTAACAGGCCAGTGAGCTGGTATGGATGAGCGTCTCTTGTACTTCTGTCAAGAGCAGCAGAGAGAATAAGTTGAGAGGCACAAAAGGAGGAGGAGAAAGATTGGAGGAAATGAGAAACTGAACTCTCCTGGGGGACTGGAAGGGGTCCTAGAGCAGCTGAATGTAGAAATGTCAGCGTGAGGAATGCAGCCAGTGTTACAGTGCTGGGATGGGCGGGTTACAGTGTTACAGTGCAGGAGGCAGCTCTGGGAATTAGATTATTGAACCAGCTACCAACCTCATTACTTTGTCTTACCAAAAAATCTTCTACCTAGATGGCTCCAAGGAGCAGCCTGATTTCTGAGGTCTTGCAGAGACCTGGTTACCTGGAAATGGGAACTCAGTCTGAGAGCCCTGGTCTTAATTGGAGCTGTGAGTATTCTGGCCAAATGGAACTGTTAATAAACGTTTTTTAATGTGAAGGAATGAAAAATGTTCTTTTTTTTTTTTTTAAATTCTGAGTTAATCTGTTGGGTAAACTGCCTTCAACTCTAAATTGGCTTTCTGACTCTTTGTGAGGGTTAGACAAAGGACTGACAAGAAGTCCACCACTGCCTCTTGGGACAGCCCACTGGTATTTACAGTAACACAGCAAATATTCTCCCAGCCATGTGGATGAGAGGAGGATTGTGCCTCTGAATCTCCTTCCCAGCAGGAGCTGCACAGCCTGGCAGGAGCAGGAAGGTCTGACACAGGGAGCAGACGTGGAGGGCTGAATGTGCTTAACTGCCCTGGTGAAATGAGGCACCCCTGGCAACTAATTGTTGATGTACATGGAGAGAAGTTCTGTAGCATGACCACCCATGTCTCCACACTGAGTTCCCACGTACCAAGTCTCCCAAGAATTGCTCCTCATGTCCAAGCAAAAGGTACATGGGGTAAGTGTGTGTGTGATATAACAAATATTGCCTCACATCTTTCCTGGGCAGAGGTCTCTGGGCTGTGAAGCCAATGGGGGCTTTGTACCAGCAAAGACTAGTCTCATTTTTTGCATAAGAGCAGTATTAACCGTGAAGGGAAAAAAACCAACAATTTTGAAATCCAGTTCCAAGTTTACACTCTGCTGAAATGTCTTCCCATTGCACAATAGCATGGCGAGCAGCTCTGGGATAAAGATGGAGCAATTTTTTGTCTAGCTCTCAAGGAGCAGAATAAACCACATGTATCTTTCACACCACAAAAGGATTTACGGGGAATGTTGACATGGTCACGTCTGTCTGTCAAGGTTCAACAGCGGCTTCAGCATTTTTTGGACACGCCTCTTTGAAAAACAACAGTTTACTGATTTGTCATCTTTGTCATACAAAAAGAAGGGGTAATTTTGTTTTGCCCTTTAGAGATCTATTCAAGTAATCTTATCTCCTTATTTATGGCTCTAATGAGATGTGATTTTCATACATGGACTCAAAGTGCAGCTATCGGCATGTCCCTCATCTTACAGGAGCAATGCCACCAACTGACTTAATATTTTTATAGGTTTTATAGTAATGTTTTTTCCATACTAGGTACAGAAAACTGAGCATACTTTGTATTGTGTTATAAATAGGAACTCATTGCTCTGGACATTAAACTGTTTGCAAAACAATGTTCCTACTGCAACCAGTACTGCCAATCAAAATATTTGCCTATTTACTGCTCTGACAGTAAATAGGAATAGCAGAGGTGGGAGCAGAGTCATAGCATTTAGCTCTGCTTAATGATAAGTTTTTGAAAGGGGTTTATATGTATTTTACAATCAGGTGGAAACACACTGGAAGGTTGAGAAGTGAGGGCTGAGGCTTGGGATCATAAATAGCTGGGAGACTTACTATGGGAACTTGGGTAGAAATAGAGAAAGTTCAAAACAAAAATTCAGATCAGACCGTGACATAAAATCCTCAGAGAGTGGTGCAAAGACTGAAAAGGGAGACTGGAATTAAAGCAGGGAAATGAAAGAACTGAATGAAGCTTTTTTTACTCTATTAAAGTTTTGCTTTTTATCCAGTCAGTTGAAATAACTGTGGAGAATCTAACAGTGACATGTAAAATCTAATAGTCACCACTAAAAATACTTTTTGGATTTCATTGCTGAAAAAAGTGTCTTTAAAAAATATTTAAGATTATTTAAAGCACTGCCTTTTTGAAGGAGCAAATATTTAAAGCCCCGTTTTGAAGGCGCACATTCCATGAAGGTACAACCTCAGTCAGGGCTCATTGCCCTGCCCCTGCCCTGCCCTCTCCCAACTGCTGAGCACGAAGACCTTCAGGAGAGAGAGCTCTGCATGGTTTTCATTAGGCAGAAGGGCTAAGTGAGGGTTATTTTTCTACAGACCTTTATTGCTAGGCTATGACAAGGAAGGAATTCAGCTTGCCTTTCAGATCCCAGATTTGGTTTTGTAGTCTTAGCAATAAATTAAAAAAAAAAAAAAAAGAGAAAAAGAAAATGAAAAAAATCACCCTGTGAACTGTGCACACATTATCATTTCCCATGGATTTTCAGATCATTATGAAACCTCACCAGGCCAGCTTCCCAGTGTCAAACTGCAGGATGGAATTGCCCTGGAAAAAAGAGGTCACTCCTGGGAGTTCAGAACTGGCCCGAAGACCAGCACCAAGGGCCTCGGTGGTGTGGTCTGTGTGTGACTGGTCCTGTGAGAGTAGGAGGCTGTGCAGCCCCAGCTTTGTGTCAGCCACCACCAGCTCCACTACTGGGCAGTGTCAGGGAGATGGGGTTTGGATTCTGCATGAAAAACTTTGTGGAAAATTGCTAATACTTTTGAAAAGGCCCCAATCTGCCCATGCCTTTGAAAATATACATACAAGTTCCTGCAGACACTGCTGGTGTCCTCACCGCTAAATCTAGCAACTGTCAGTAACAGTTGTGCAGGGAAATAGAACCACAGGTTAACTGAAGAGCGACCAGTTATTGACCATCTCTGTGGTAACTCGTGCTATGTAATGACTCTTTTCTTCTGGTTACTTCAACAAAGCAAGCACATTGGACTCTTAAAGTCAAGTGTCTGCTGCCATTCTTCTGGGAAGAAACTTCAAGTTTTATGGAAGCTACATCTGTTGTAAGACAACCACATTAGCACCTTGGTGAGAGGTATGGTACAGCTGACAAACACCGCTGAGCGCGGCAGACTGATGACGTTCTCTCTCAAAAAAAATCAACGAGCAGAAGCAAGACAAAACACGCAATTCGTTAAGTAACCCTGTATGTTCTTCAGAGTTCCAAAAAATCTTCATCTCCAGCAAATGCCAATTAGGATGAGGCTTTTAGTTGAAAGAAATCCTGTGGTTGACACCACAGAAGCAAAGAGGGCTGTAACTCCTCAGGCAGCGCAGAAAGAGCTTCACCGCACAGTCAGCTGGTGCCGAAATGGTGGGAATGTGCTGGTGTCCAGCTTTCTAGCTGGGAAGTTTCTTTGCAAATTCTAAATTAATGTAAAGAACTTGTTCAAGTTTCAGAAGTCGTGCAGCCTGCAGCAAGTCAGTGCACGTGTTACAGAGGCTTGTTCACCATCCCCTCCCTTGTGCCTTCAGTGAGCCTGGCAGGGACTCGAGCAGCCTTGGCTGCTTTGACTTCTAAAACCACAGCCATGGCTTCCTCGGATGGTGACTAGTCACTTCCAATATTTTGTGGGTAGTTAGTGAAATTAGGTGTTTGGAAAAACTTGATAATATGCAAGTATACTGGAACATTTCTTGGATCAGACTGCTGCATTACTCATGCATCATTAATTCTCAAAATATTAAGGGAACATTTCTTAGTATTGGGCTGTATTCCATTAAAGAGATACCAAACAGCTTGCTGAGTTTAAACTGTGATGCAAAATGCACCATCAGCTGAGCAGATCCCTTGTCTGAGGGCAGGTAGAAAACCCACTGTAGAAATCCCACTGGACTGTTGGTATAAAGAGACTTGTTGGGCTTAGAACAAGAGTTTTCTGTTTTCTGGGGTTTTTTTGTTATGCACTGTGGTGTCCACATGTTTCATTAGCCCAGAACTGCAATATCTCATTGTTAATGCTCCTGTTGCTTAACTCCCATGTAGGATTTTCTGTTGCCACAGCAGGCCATTCAATGCTCTGTTCAGCATTCCTTGTATAACTAGAACCACACCTAACTTTGCCTTCAAGCCTGAGTTTGGAGAGCATGCAGCCTTAGTACCGATGGTACTGGGGCCACAGCTGCATTCATTAGCTCTGGTTTTTAGTTTGTCCCATTCCAGGGAGATTCTCCTTTTTTCCAGGCTTAGAGCTGCCCTGGTATTTTCACTGCATTCGTTGCTGCCGTGCCAGAAGTGCAAACAGAATTTCAAGCGATCCTCCCTTCCCCACTTCTCTGTGTTGGTCCATAATGATGTTACCTGCTGTTTTGTTGCTCACATCCCAGCTCCTGTGAAACTGGTAGTTGTGCATAACGCTTCAGAACTGGAAAAAGTTTGGAGTATGTCAGCAACCAGCAGCTTTATGAAGTTATTTTTCTGGATGGGTGATTCTGTCCTCTCCATTTTAAGGTTGTCTATTAAGATAGAGTGTGGAATTGTTAGATCACAGAAGAACAGACCCCATGCAGCAGCAGGCCCGAGCTCAGTGTGGGTTCCCACCACCTCGTGCCTCTTCCCACAGTCCCTGAAGGTCTGTGCTTGCAGTGGAGGAGGTGGCACCCCATGCCCGACAGTTCCATCAGATGGCAATTTTCATTCAGACCGAGCTGGTGGAAATAGCTGACTGGAAACTGCATTTTTATCACTTTCCAAATCCTCCATCCTGTTGCTTTTGAGCTCTTCACCTCCCCTGGCTGGCCTGGTTGTAAGGGTGACTTTTTTGGTGACAAGCTGGCTTACTGCAACTGACTCATTCTCTAAGATATCTGTGTAAGACTAGTGTAATACTTCATGGCTTTCTCCATTAGTGACCCCTTATTAGATGCTTTGTAAGGAGACACCTTTTAAATTACAGCACAAGATGGACATGGAAGGCTAAAAAATGGCCAGGGCCCTGTATCCACTTAGGGGAACAATGCCCAAGATGCTGTGGGGAGGTCTGCGGTACGTGTGGCCTGCCCGGCTTGGGCCCAAGCAAAGAGTGGAGCACTTCTGCCACTGGGATCCGTGTAGGATGGAACCATGGATTTATGCAAAGCCAAGCATCCCTGTGAAGAAATGCTCAGAATTCAGCATTGTCTTCTGGAGCTAAGTAGAAACTGATCTCTGAGCATCCCACCAGTTTCCATGGGACTGCTCTTTGGGAGTCAGACACAAACTCTTGCTCACCTGAAATCCCTGAGCTATGATGGGGCCTCTGGTTTGGAAGATGGAGAAGCAGGAGGGAGCAAGGAGCAGGACAGGTTGGATAAGCCATGTAATTCCTGGGCACTGGGGACATTCCTTACAGAGCAGAGTGAATTTCATAGTAAAAATGTATCAGCTTCACTTGCTCTTGCATAGAGAAGAGCTTATTTTGTAGACTGTTTTTTTCTTCTTCTCTTTCTTCTATTTGGTTGGAATTATTTTCAATATTCCTGTTGGCTATATGCAGAAATTTGAAAGGAAGCAACATATCTGCTTTTGGAATCTGATGGTTCTTTGTCATAGAACTGATTTCTTGAAACAAAACCAATTTTCTGTTTAATCCCTCTCATGCGTTACTTCTCTTTCTATGTTATGCAAAGTAGTTCTTTGCAGAAATTATGCTCTTGTCCTACAACGTAAATGATGGAGTTTAAACAATAACATACTTTTGGCAGGCTACAAGATGGAATTTGATGAGCTCTGGGGAGTTCATAGAATCATAGGATCCTTTAGGT
>NW_008582917.1:0-18017 GCF_000691845.1 Merops nubicus | reverse complement strand
TCCACACCCCTTAATTTCTCACCGTCTCCTGCTTTCCTCTCCTCCTTCTGACCATTTTTTTCAGGTACAAGTGACATGCTTCCTTCTCCACTCTGCCTGATCATGGCAATGTGGGGAGCAAGGATGAGGGAAGGTGTTGCTCCAGTTCTTTAAAATGAAGGTCATCCAAAATGTGAAATGCTGCAACGAGACATTTTCCCCTATTCAGACTTGTGCAAGCAGCTGAAACACTTTTCTTCTGAAAGCTTCCAAGCAGTTGGCTCTTGATGAATCCAGTGATAAAAAACTTCAATAATATTTCAAGTAAGCCCAGAACCTATCTTCCTTCAGGCTTCTTCATTTCAAAACCACTTCCTTCTCCAAAACATCACCAGCAAATGACATTGCCCCAGCACGTGTACGGCACGGCAATAAACCAACAGCAGACCCAGGGACTGTTTGCAAATTCACAGCAAGGCAAGCAGCACAAGATGAAGGTATTAAAAGCAGGGAGGAAGGTCTGGCTGAGGAGACAGCCAGCTTTCTCCCTTGCTCTCTGCTTTGCTGATTCCCAGAGAGCCCAGCGTGGCTTTAAGGACCTTGTGCAGCCTGCTGGAGCCATCTCAGCTGTGCCCAGCCCAGGCAGTGTGCTCAGGCAAAGAAAATTCAGTTTCTTCCTGGCTTCAGGGGACCATTGGAGAGAGTCCAGCAGAGGCTATGAAGATGTGGAGGGGCCTGGAGCATCTCTGTGAGGAGGAAAGGCTGAGAGCCCTGGGGTTGTTCAGCTTGGAGAAGAGAAGGCTCGGAGGGGATCTGATCAGTGCTTATCTAAAGGGTGGGGGTCAAGAGGCTGGGGCCAGACTCATGTCAGTGGTGCCCAGCAACAGGACAAGGGGCAATGGGAACAAACTGATTCCATTTGAACAGGAGGAAGAACTTCTTTCCCGTGAGGGTGGCAGAGCCTGGAGCAGCTGCCCAGAGAGGTTGTGGAGTCTCCTGCTCTGGAGAGATTCCAAACCTGCCTGGACACAACCCTGGGCAACCTGCTCTGGGTGACCTTGCTGGAGAATAGGGGTTGGACTAGATAATGTTCAGAGGTCCCTTCCAACTCCTACCATTCTGTGATTCTGTGCTTCTCCTGTGTAAGTCAGAGTGCTCCTTATCAGCTACAAAGACAAAAAAAATCCCATTGACTGACATAGTCTTGCCATTTAGAAGTCTGAGCTCCCAAATCTAGACTTGTCAGCTTTATCACATTGCTCATTGCTGTGGAGGGTCCTTAACCCTTCATGGTAATAAAGGCTTACACACTTCCTGTGCAAGATGAAATTTTAGGTGAATGAAAAAACCATACACCACACTTTTGACTACAGTGTGAATGAAGTTGTGGCTGAGTTTAATTTCTTTGTCTAATTT
The DNA here is from genome assembly GCF_000691845.1 of Merops nubicus. NCBI lineage: Eukaryota > Metazoa > Chordata > Aves > Coraciiformes > Meropidae > Merops > Merops nubicus. The sequence continues at coordinate 16,622 of NW_008582917.1, read as the reverse complement.
CCTGTATATAAAACTTCACTGTCAGAAGCATTTTTATGGTACTGTGGGGGGGTTTCAGTGTCCATCAAAGAACTTTCATTAGGACCTTCTGTGGTAACATGATCTGCAATCCTGACACTGAAAAACCCTCTGTGCTGGGGGAAGCTTCACTTCTGCCCAAGAGGAGGGTTTCTGTGAGAATTGTTTCTGGTCCTGCTGTAGGACACTGGTGTCCCTCATAATCCCCCTTCTCTTTTGCCTGTCCATGGATGGAGCCCATCTGTCACTCAGTTTGTGTCCTGAACATCCTTCATACCCCACCTTCCAGCAGAAGAGGTTGCTCAAATCAAAGCCCAGATGTGGGCTCATCTGGTGCTTACCATCTGCAACCACCCCAGAGCACCATCTTGTTTTCCTACCTGCTCTGCTTGCTCTACAACCTCCCTAAGGATGATGCTCACAGACAGACCAGTTGCAGGGCAGAGGCACAAATGTCTGCAGCCAAGCCCCTGACTTTCACCTTCACAACCCAGTCAGCACCAAGGTGAGGTCAGAATGAGAACCTTCCTGCAGTCACTGCAGGGGCACCAAACCCAGCCCCACCTAGAGAAGTATGAAGTGTAGGAAACCCAGGAGTCCTTCCAACCTTCTGACAATCCAATGGTGAGGACAGAGGGTGGGGGACTTGTGATGTCCAACCATCATGATGTGAGTATGGATGTGCTCAAAGGAGCCACACAGGACAAGCATAAGGTTAAGGTCCTCCATCAATCAAACTATGGATTTTCCAGCTCATCTTAGGCAATTATCAGGGGTCAGAAAAGAATTTTTCCTATTACCTAAAAGGTTTTTTTGCCCACTGAACTATATTTTAAAGCATTCAACTCTGCATAAATTATCAGAGCTTTTAGTCTGATAAAGACATCGATGCTAAATGTTAGCATTTGGAAAGCTCAAGAAAAAGACTACCTTTCAACCTTAAATATCAGCCTGATGCTCTCTTTCTTCCAGTCCTCTCCCAGGAAAAAAAAAAACTCCCATTAATTTCAAAAGAAGCTTCACCAGATAAGGTCATGTGTTTTGACCCTTACCACTTTTGACATTAAAAATAATTGAATCTATTTTTTGCAGCAAATAAGAGCCTAATAAAACACTTGTATTAGTATTTATTTTTTTGGTAATTACTGATGTTCTGTGCAGGTAGGAGAGCTCGGGTGCATGCCTGTAGGACACTAATGGGAATGAATTTTTTTTTTTCCAAGCATCACATTTATCAGTGCACTAGAAGAAAATAAGCCTGTATTATGAAGTCTCATGCTGGCTCTCATTATGCCATCTCATATGCTTGTCCTTTGATTTATTATAAAAATTAAATATATTTTCTCCATGAGATCAGAGTTATTAGATGAGAGGCCATGGAAATGTTGGCAGAAAAATGCTGGTTTTCCATGTGTGAAATCTTTTTTACTCCACATCCTAGGATCAACCAATGCTGCTCAACTGTCTGGTAGGACTCGGGTGGATTCCTGTTCCTCAGGATTGGGGGTGATGGAAACTGTGGGGTCTCCAGCTCTTACACAGTCCAGAAGTAAACCCCTCCCTCTGCTTCCTGCAGGGCGCTCAGCAAATTTGACATCTTTGCCAATTTTGGTGCAGTGAGTGGCAGGGGAGTTGACAGGAATACCAAATTTGCAGAGCAGCTGCAGGATACTGTTAGCTTCCTAGAAATGAAGTTAAAAAACCCCCATGGTACGTCCTGAGCTGCCTGAGTCCTCCTAGTTGCAATCAACTCACTCAGTGTGCTGGAATTAGGGTCAAAGGAGTGGTCACCACAGCACCCAGGTAACCCTGAGAGCTACACAGTGCTTGAGGAAATGCTGCTACACTGCACTATGCTTGTGGCTGACACAGAAGGTGAAAGACAAGCCTTTTGTTTCTGCCTTTTTGCAGAAATGTGTCATTTTCAGTCACAATAGCTTCTCAGTTGTCAAGTCAACAAATATTGCTCATCACTCAGAGTAATACAGTCAACAACTGCACTTCATTAGTCTTCAGCTGAAGAATCAGAGAGCAGCCTAAACAGCACCCACCAAAGAGCACCTTCAGGTAGGAACCCTGAACATCCTTATTCTGCATTTACCCTCATGCAAGAAGTCACACCATGGGCAATTAAGGGCCATTTTCAGGAGTACAGGCTTTGGGATGGCAGAAGGTACAGTCAAGTCCTAGCTGAAAGCTTCTGCTGTGCAACCAACAGGTCAGAGAGCAACCAGGCTGTAACTCTAACCTCTTCTGGAACTTAAAGGAGCAAAATCCTCACTGCTTTCTTTCTAGTCACAGTGAGAACAATAAGAAATCAGAAGAAAATTCCTGTTTTCTCACAGACAATCCAAGTTCAAGATTTGCAAAACCACACGTAGCTATTATAAGGTATCACAGAGCAAAGAAAAGCAACCTCCTAAATAGATAATAAAGTGTCGAAACAAACACACCAGGTACAAACTTCCACCATGTGCATCAGTGTCTTGATCTGGGATTCTCACTCAGACCAGTTTACAACAGAAAAACATGTTTTTACAGTTTTCCATACTTATTTTTAAATTAAAGAGGCTTAAACCAGGAGTGTTAGAAAGAGATGGCAGAAGGGAGATTTGTTTTTCTTGGAAAACAAGGGACAAATCTTTCCTGCCCAATAGGAACAAATAATTCATGGTTACAAAGTCACTCAACACAATGCCAAGTCCTTTGTCGTGCATTTTTAACACTCCTCTGTCAGCACTTAGAGGAGTTTGACTGTGGCTGTATGTGACAATGAGTGTCTTTTCACATTGCAATTTGCTTTACCCATAATCTGCTAAATCAAGGTAACAAGATTTCTTCTGGGTTACCCTCCAGCTCTAGTAGCAGAACCTGAATATACAGCTCTGGAGAGGGGCTGATTTCATTGTAGTGCACCCAACACGTTGTTTGGAGTGTTTTCCAAGAAAAAATCTGGTTAAAAAGTTAAAGATCTCTTAGTATCTGAGAGATGTTTCCAAGCCAAGCTTCAACAACCATAAGAACATGTAGAAATTGGGGCTGCATTACAAACTTTTAGCTTTGTTGAGCAACCATTGCAGACTGACAAACCAACCCGGCCACGACTATTACCTGCTGAAGTGTGCTTAAATTTTTCACTTTTCTTCTTCCTCCACTTCCATGGTTTAAAAAGCCTCCCAAGAGTGGCAAATTTGCTTCTTCTTCTGATCGGAGGCGTGTGAGTCCCAGGTACTAGAGAATCTGAACGCATTGCAGCCAGTCTCTCCACCTCCTCAGCTGCAGTTTCAGCAAGAAAAGGAGAAAAAAAAAAGGGGGAAGTGAGAGAAATGCCTTAATAAACTATCAGAGAACCACAGATGGTGAAATTTTCCATGTTACACAGAAGAGTAAAAAGGGAAAAAAATTGTAGTCATTATTTTCACATTATTTTCTTTTCTTTCAGTGGAATCCCTGATCTACTGTATAGATCAGTATTAGCCACCAGATTCAAGAGGAATATGGATTATTACAAAAGCTAAGTTATAATCTTTAACAAATTGTTCTGCATCCCTCTCGACAGCTGGTACCCATCCACCAGCCATTTGTGGGGAGGAGAAAGCTCCAAAATAAAAGATGCAATCCTGCTTAAAAGGAACATGGCAAGAGTTTTTATTTTTTGCAATGGAAAGAGACATTTCCATGAACTAGTATTTATCAAGAGCAAGGACCCTGGTAAATAATGACCCTCTGGTACCATTACTGTGTCCATTAAAACTGCCTGCATTACAAAAGGGGCTGCATTAGGAATTTCCTACTGACAGAAGGGTCAGGTTCCTTCCAGCCCCACTTTTCTACCCACTCATTCCTCTCCAGTGCTTATACTTATCTTTTAACACAGGGACTTGGATAATTTTAATGGAGTTCACACTTAAAGACTGAATTCCCATGGGGAGGTTACATGTTTTCACTGAGCTTCTTCTGCTAAAAAATTCAGCTTTCTGCAACCTTTACACTGTAATACATCATAACAGTCTCAATGCTTAAAAAAAAGTGAAGAATTTAATGCAACCCTCCTTGATGAGAGCAAGAGAAGACTGGGGGTGGTCACTTGGCACAGTTACACTGCATGGGTTTTTTAAATTTTATTTCATTTTTTTAAAAGATATAATTTCCCAGGCTTCTGTCTTAATGTGTCTCAATGGCAATTTTCCTGAGGTTTTAAGCATGTCAAATTTAGGTTGGTTTTCATGGGTACAGCCAGAGACACATTTCTAACAGAAAGGAGGTTCCGTTATCACAACTCTAAAGTGAAATACTGTTGGAGCCCCTCAGGTTGTGCAAGAAGGTTGGTTATTTTGTTACTGCTCTTTTGTTTGCTTTGAACACTGGCAACACAATCCCTTTTTTTTTTTTTTCCTGTAAAATATCACTGCTAGATAGAGCTGCCTGCAAGTTTCCAGAGTGAAAAACAATCTAGGTAGCAGATACAGAGAGCCCGACTGTTTCAGTGGAAATGGTTAAACACAACTATTCTTTGGGGTAATGGAGAGGAAGACAGACATTTCTGAGAACATCTTCTTTCCATTTAAAGCAGAGGGGGGAAAAAAGATAATCCAGCCAAAGCATTTCATTCTGTTCCAGCTCTTTGTGCCCGACTGCCTGGAGAAATAGCTCCTTACCCTGAGAACCCATTACAAGGCTCTGTCCTGGGCAGGGGCTGGGACATGCTGCATCGAGGCTGGAAGTTGCCTGGTTACACTGAACAAACCACGAGGGGAAAAGGAAATCAGAAATTTCCTTATGCTGTCTGGGTTCACTGGAAGCTGCTGGGCTTTGAAGAGGACTGCAGACCACCTCCCTCTGCGTGCAGACCCAAAGGGACCATGCCTCTTCCCCCTCCTCCAGTTTTAAGATCCCTCTGGTTGAAGCATGTAGGATCACTCTGTGTTTCATTGCTGTGACTTCTCAGAGATGAAGTCTTGCTCGGGGGACACGGGGTGTAGAAGTAGCCCATTGAGCAAACTGGGAATGACACACTCCAGCTGCTGAATTGGGCTTTCTGCTGCATAAACTCCCAGCTGAAGTGTTATGGAATTCCTCTCGCTGCTCACCCTCTCTCCTTTCCCCATCACTGAGCCATCATTTCTGCCCCCCAGGTGCCCTGGTTACTAATCTCAGAGCTGCAACCATTCCTCTTGGAGAGAATTTTAGCTGGTGCTGCTGAGGTCATTCCCTGGAGAACTGATGTCCCTTAAAGATCCTCTCCTTCCGTAGCACACGTCCCCTCTGTCCCACACCAGCTGTGCTCACCACCCCCAGGAAGCTTTTCCCATTCAGGGTAAATGAGCATGGGTTCAGTCAGGCTAAACTAACACTAGAGTCAAAAGGGATTTACCCAAAGGGGGGGTTCATTAAAAGCCAAACACAGCCTCAGAACCTGCTCTTCCCTGAATTTCAGTGCCCCGGGAGCCCTGCTGTGCTCTCCACCAGCCATGAACATGGTTCCTGCTCCTCCAGCCTCTCCAAGCACAAGGAGCTGTTACAAGGAACAAGCCCTTTTTCCCTCTCACTCCTTTTTCTCACAAGGATCATCTCTTTTTTCTTTTTTTTCCTGTGAAAAACACTCTCAAGAGCATAATAATCACAGGCTAGGAAAGAACCACATTAGCATAAAGCCACGACAGTTTTAACCCAGGAAGACTAAAAGCAGACCAGGATTTCTGTGCTCCCCCTTGCTGCTGCCTCCCGAGCCCGAGCTGGCGGGGTTCCTCTGCCTTTTGGGCTCCTAATGACTGCTGGCTGGCTGTGGGCTGTGACACCCACTGCTGACAGCAGGCTCCGTGGGCTGCTTTCACACCCGTGATGTTCCCAGAGAAGGTGGTACTTGCACGGATGGGAATGGAAACCAAGCCAGGCCCTGCACTTTTTTTATTGCCTTCAAGGAGGCAAGCAGTCCCAGCAATCCCAGTCTGCTGAACTGGGAGAGGGACATGGGCACCAGGGCTGAGGTCTCATCTTGAGGCCGGTGCCACGAATGTGATGTTCACACATCACGGTTGCTGCTGATACTCAGTGCTTTTGGGAGCTTGTTCTGGTTTTTTTACAAGATCTGAGAGATCTTACTGAGACACAGAGAGAGGCTGAGACCTCTCATGATGAGAAGGTGACAAACTCCCCTCCCAGTTTCTTCTGTCCGAGCTGACACTCCAGAATAGCACTGGGGAAACCAAACCTGAGAGCTTTTCACAGGCTTTTGGGCTGTCAGACGGCTCTCAAGACTTTACTAGAGTCCTTAAGACATCTGAAGTTCATCTAGACTGAAGGGCTTAAGCAACAGTTGTGGTTTTAATGAGAAAAAGCACCACAAATCAAAATATTTTGCATCCATGTGATGTAAAAGAAATTTTACCAACAGATACAAAGACGTAAAGCACCAGAAGGCCTCTTCAGGCCTTTCTTCTCTTATCCCACGTTTTGGTTTGTTTTCCATTTTGCAGCTAACCCTGGGTTTGAGGGTTCTTTTGGCTAAAGTCCCTTTGAGGTTTGTGGGCTGTGCTGTCCTGCACGGGCACCAGACATGGACAAATCATCAAGTCGAGGCAGAGCAGTTTGAAAAGCAGTTCTTCAGAACAGTCCATCTCCCAGCCCAAGAGAGAACATCTTGGGCCTCTTCAGCACATTCTTACGGGTTTCCCACATCTTTCAGTGGGGTGCTGATCTCCAGGAGGTCCAGTAAGAGACAACACAGGGGTCACCTACTTCTCAGATTTGAGAAATGTAGCAGGAAGATCAAAGGCCCTCCCACAGACACCACAACTGATTAAGGTTTCCTGGAGAACCACCACCAGTTCTGTCATTCCCACGTCTGTCTGGGAATCACGGCCATCTATTAATGTTGCTGATACATCATATATCCAGCTGCCATTTCAGAAGGAAACCACTCTTGGTGCATTTGAGTACACAGAGCAATTTCATCACTGAAGCCCACCCCTCCCATCCATGCTCTTTAATACCATGTTCCTCACTGGTAATCACCCCAGGTTTCCTCTCAGACCATTTCTTAATGCTTGTTGTTCATAATCAGGCACACAATTATCTTAACAGGTCATTTACTTCACAAAGTCAGATTGTAATCCCTCCTAGGAAACACCAACAGCTACATTGTGCTTTCTGTTACAGCTGCACAAATCTGCATTAGCAAGCTGAAAATTATCTTGGCTCTAAAGATGCAATTAACTACAGGTGCCATTTTATTTAATGACAGTAACTTTATATAAATTAGGAAAAACCAACAACATAATACCCCTTTATTCCCAATCCACATCCAACCAGCCTTTATTCTGCAGATTAATGTGCAATGAACTCCTGGTACAAGGTTTCTTTTGAACTCTGCACCCTGAATATCATAGAATCATAGAATGGTCTGAGTTGGAAGCCACCTTAAAGACCATTTAGTTCCAACCCCCCTGCCATGGGCAGGGATGCTCCCCACCAGAACAGATTGCTCAAAGCCCCATTCAACCTGGCCTTGAACACCTCCAGTGATGGAGCATCCACAGCTTCCCTGGGCAACCTGTGTCAGTGTCTCACCACCCTCAGAGCGAAGAACTTTTTCCTAATTTCTAATTTAAACCTCCCCTCTTCCAGTTTGAAGCCATTACCCCTCGTCCTATCGCTACAAGTCCTTGTAAAGAGTCTCCCCTCAGCTTTCTTGGAGGCCCCCTTCAGATACTGGAAGGCCACAGCAAGGTCTCCCCAGAGCCTTGTGTTCTCCAGGCTGAACAACCCCAGTTCTCTCAGCCTGGCCTCATAGGAGGGGTAATCCAGCCCTCGGATCCTGTCTGTGGCCCTACTCTGGACCTGCTCACTTCAGGCTGCACAGACCTCCCTCCAGCAGCTTTGTTCAACACGAGATGGAGATGCAGGTGTCTTTTTGAAATGACAGGGAACCTGATACTGCTCTGATCGCTGAGCACTCCCATCTTATCTTCACCTGAATGGGAACACTTTCAATTAAAAAAACCACCTTGTTTTTCTTTCAGGGAAATGGCTCATTTTCTGGTCTTCTATTATCATCTGTTCAGTTATTTCCCTTTAATTTCCTTTTGCACCTGGAATTAATTTTCATCAGCCCTGCCACGACTGTTTGAATTGCCCATTTAAACTTTTCCAGACTTCTCCAGGCTCTGGTTTCTGATGGAAGACAAGGCAGGGCAGGCAGGAGCCTCAAGGCAGCCTTGCCAAACGAGGTTGATGACCCCTCTGGCTGACAACAGCCCCCAATGGATGCTCACGTTTGCTCTGGCGCTGACTGGGACGGTGTGGTGGCTTTATGAGCCATGCAGGAGCTCTCAGCAGCTCTCCTTTGCATGCCAAGCAGCACCCACACTTTCCCAGCCCCTGCCCATCTTTCTGGGGGTGTTGTAGCCCCACACTGAACCTCTCCCCCTTCACAACCTGCCCGTTTGGGTGCAGGCACCACGGCTCTGCTCTCTGCTGCAACCTCCATCCCACTGCATTTATTCCTCCTGTCAGAAGAGAAGTGCCCAGAACAGCTTTTGGAAATCCAGTCCCTTTAGGACCCTGCTTTTGACTTCCCCACGTTTTGACGTAAACTGTTAATTATTCATGCTGATTGCCATCTGAGAGCCATCTTTTTAACCTCTGAGAACTCCACTGCACTGCATGCGTCGCCCTAAACACGGCTATTGATATGAGATCTCTCAAAACACCAAGTATTCTCTCTCTTCTAACAGTATACCAGATTTTTACTTGCAATAAAAGCAATTTATCAAGTTCTGTCACCAACAGCTATATAATCTCTTCCTAGAAATGCAGCAATTGTAGCAAACAAGGATTGTTAGATTTCACTGGTGTCAGCCATTCTGTGTATGCCTTATTGCTCTGACTACTCATTGAGTTTTCCATCCCTTAAGTGTTTATTACATACAGATTTGAGGTTAAATCCTACAAACAGTACTGCAGCTCCTCACTTTTGGGTGCCTGCTCACTGGAGCAGGACCCACAGGTCTGTCACACACACTATGTGGAGACTCAGCAGCTCCAAAACTGGCCTCAGAGCAGCCACTACAAGGGAGCACAACCAAAAGCCCACCAAGAGAAAAACGGGGCAAAACAAATCTGCTGCTTTCCTTGGGGCTACAGGAGGACAATTCCACAAGTACCAGAAATGGCTCTGGTAAGAAATTTGAACTTGAAAGGAAGGGAAATTTTACCCTCCCTAAACAGCAAACAGGGAGGAGATGCACAGTTTGTGCCTTTAAGAAAGCAGAAGTAGGATGAGGTGTAGGGACTCTTCTGTTAGAGCAGGCAGGGCACATATTTGGGAGACAGGAGAATCACAGGGTCACTGTCACCCTCCTCTTGAGAAAGTGGAAGCCCACATCTCCTGTTTTCCTTGGGAACACTACCAGACTACATACTGTGACAGATGGGAGAGCACTCCCCATCTATCCTGCTAAAACTGTGTTATTCTGAAGAATTCAAAACCTGCTGGGTCTTGAATGAGTGGAAGCACCGCTTCTGATAGTGCATTCATAACTCAACACAAAAACCCTTCCCAGGACTTTACCTTGGGTTAAATAACCCAAATCTCCTGTTTTACTCATGGATTGAAAGAAACTGCTGGTCTCAGGCGTGTCCTGTGCAGCTCTGCACAAAGAAAGAGGAGTGAAGACACTGCCTCTTGCTGTCCCTTTCTTCCACCTCTGGTAGAGGATCTTCTATCTGAGGCATGAGAGGAGAGCCAAGAGGGGTGAATCAATGTCTCCTAGGTCCTTTCCACAGAAAGCAGGAGAGGATGGATGGGTAGATGGGGTCCCATCAGCAGAGCTGGTCAGAAACCCAGTGCGATGGATCCATGTTTCAGCCTGTGAAGAACTGCCCCACAAATCTCCTGTTCTGGTGTATATGGCAGCTACAAAGAGAATTTCCCATCTAGGGCACCTCCTCCAAGGCATCCTCCTCTTACTGTGATCACACCACCATACCAAAAACTCATCTCCTGAACAAGCCTGGCCCCTTCTCAGTTACCACCACAGAAAGAGGCTCCTGGAAAGCCCCAGCCCACTGTGCACAACCTCCAACTGGGAAGAGTGTGCAAGCACACTGGGAGCTGGATGAACCCATATTCAACCCATTCACCCTCTGAGACTGAAACCAATCTGTCACACAGATGGAGCACACAGCATTAGAAAAACACAGTTTTTAAACCCTCCTTAAACATATTTTGTCGAGCCTACACAAAGAAGATTAAATCTCACAACACCAACAACTCCAGGGGAGAAAGCTGAGCATGAGTTGTACCCACAGGACTGTTGCAATTCAAGGCTCTAACATCACATGCAATTAATGAAATGGTACCAAAAAGTTGCAGCAGTGTTTGTGACCATTGCCTCAGAAGTGGGCACCAACCACTGGCAGAACCAGCAACTCCTCCAAAACATGTTGGGCTGGTTTGGGCTGGGCCAGAGTTAATTTCCTCCATGGTAGCTGGTGTGGGGCTGTGGGTTGGATTTGTGCTGGCAGCAGTGTTGGTAACCCAGGGGTGGTTTAGCTGGTGCTGAGCAGCCCTTACACACAGCCAGGGCCTCTTCTGCTCCTCACACCTCCCACCAGCCAGCAGGCTGGGGGCACAAGAAATTAGGAAGGGATACAGCTGGCATTACAAACATTAAACTTGCTCAATGCAATGGTACCAGCTCACCACTATCATCATAAAGATAAAAAAATGAAGTTTTTAATTACTGTAATGGCCAGGAGAGAAGGAACAGAGTACCTCATTTAAGTGCTAGCAAGTTCAAACCATTCCCTTGTAAACTCTACATTGCTTCTCTTGGGAAAAAGAAACTTCTATTTCTGTTCCCTAACGAAATTGAGAGGAAGTTGGCCAAGAGGAAAAGAGTAATTATACCAAATGGCACATTTGTAATGAGCATAAATATGAGGTTTTTTTTAAAAAAAAAAAGTCATTAACAGCTTAGCAAAGAAAATATGTTTCACTGGACTCTGAAAAGAGACAGTCTGTACCCATGTGCAGGCACTGAAAGTAAGGACTAAATACTTCTGCTTTCAGTGTCTAAGTGCAGCTACATTTGGTCTTTGCTGATGACTATAATGGGATTACTTTTGTCAATTCAAACAATGTTTAGTTTAGACCCCTGGCCATGGGGAAGTATCTGCTCAGGCCCTTATGGTTGAGTTTTAGAGATGAATATTTGTATGGGAGAAAAATACCCATGACTCCTTTAAAGCCATGAATAAAGCCTGGTGGGTTGCTGGCTAAGATACATGGAATATTACTGTGTGGTTTTCAGAGCTATGATTTCACTTTTTTTCACCCTCTTCTTTTATTTTTTTAAGTTCTAGGGTGCCTCATGGTTGCTGAGCTCTGCAGGCTATTGCTCTTGCTCAGTAGATTTAGAGGAAAACCTCTGGGTTTAAAAAAAGCTTCTGCCTTTTTTAAAAAGAGCTGGAGCCCATCAGGCAATCAAATTGGTGTATCCACCTCAGGAATCCACAGTCAAAGGGAAGATCTATGCACATAGCTTCAAGTTCATGAATAATTCTGAGTCCAGCAACCAGAAATAGCTCAGGAAACAAGAAAGAGTTTAGATCAGAGCTAAAGGGAAAAAAAATACTACAGGGAACCCAAGAAAACACGATCATTGAAAAAGCTACTGAAGTAGTTCCAGCAGCTTTATGCAGAGAAATGATGTTCGTGGAGAGAAATGAATGAAATCCTGACCACACCACAGTGAATGGAGAAGGTCACAAGGAGAAGGACTACCTTAGCTGAGCCATCTAGCAACTGGACAACCATCTTGGGAATTAGGGATGTATTTGCCCCTGAGGCTATCAAAACTTTGCAAATGAAGGTCAAACATGGCCCTCTGCTCTTTGCTTGTGGCCACTGAGATAAGCAGGAGGAGCGAGGGAAGATGAACTGCATTATGTAGGGTCCTTCTCATTTTAGGGTGAGAGTTGCTGGTTGCACACAGAAATGTGCCTCCTTAAAGCTACCTGAGAACTTTACTGGCCAAAGTTGTAAAAGGGACATTTCCAGCGTGCTAAATTTCACCTACAGAAAAGGAAATTGGGAGAGAAGACATTTCAGGATGGCCTTAATGAGTGCTCTCCTCTGGAGTGATGGGCACAACCCCCTTCTGCAGTGTTTGAGAAGAACCAGTGACACGTTGTGAGCTGCAAAAGGGAGCAGAGAGCCCTAGCAATGCAATGGGGTGTGTCCATAGAGCCAGTGCCTGTCGAGCCACCTGCCCATGAAATTGCCAGTAAAGCTCCTCCTGCAACGTTGTGAAGGGAACTACAATAGAGATGTGCATGAGGTTTCATTTCAACACAGAAGTAGGATAAAACCCAACCAAAACCTGATATTTCTTACAATTAAAGCAAAGTTATCATTTCCCATCCCTTCACTGCTGACACTGGACAAAGCCACAAAGTGATGAGAGCTGATTTCCCTAAATGCTGACAGTTTCCTCTCAAAGTTATCAAGATTCTGCCACCAAGCAGATAAAAACCCCCAAAACACAACAACTACATCAGCCTTTTTGAGCATTTCTGACAATATGTATAACTTGTCTCTGTCCATATAACCTATGGGGAACAGTGCTCTCAGTTTTAAGTACAGATCTCTTTTGGGTAAAGTATCTGTACAACAATCTACAAGTGTCACAGATCCCCTTCTGCCAAGTCAAACATCAGACTTGCACATGGGCTCTTCCAGCTGAACTGGAGACTTTGCCACATGAACCTGATTTTCAAAAACCTCTTTATATAAACAGAATTTGGTTTTGATTGTCAAGTCAGAGACTGGCCTGAACCACAACACCTGGCTGAGTACTTCAAGCTTGACAGGGTTTGTGATGGTGCTCAGAATGACAAATCTCCCAAACGTTTTGCTACAAAGGGAGGAAACAAGAAATAAAGCAGATATGCTTGCAGGTACTTACACACAAACATAGAAAATGGAGCCTGGAATACAACAGAGGCAATAATAATGCAAAATAATTGAAATAGGTGAATCCAGGCAGGTGAAGAACACCTCCATTGGCTTGCTAAACACAGGGAATAGCTGTAAGAGCTCAGAGCAACGACCACCCATCTTCATATAGGTTTGCAATTTTTCTCTCCTTGTTTTTTATTTATCACACAGGGGCCAATGTCCAAACAAGGCTGAGGGAAAGCAAAAAAAAAATTAAAACAATCCCAAAGAAAAATATTGCCCAAAAGTGTCACTCTTGAGCCTTTCTGCAATGCCAGAAGCTGTACCAGTGGCCTGTCCTGGTGCTCAGTGAACTGGCTGTCCTGCCAGCTGGAGATGCACAGGAGAAAGCAGGATCAGCCCATTGGAACTACAGGATCTGCCCATTTTCTTTTAGGCTCATGGGTTCCAAGCACAGCACCAGCACACTGAATTCACAAGGAGAATGGTGTTTCACAAGAAAGAGAAAATATCTCCTGAATTCTAGCTTGTTTATACTTCCAGCTTAGCAAGGGGACATGTTGAAGGAAAAAAAGCTACACAGCTGAGCTCCACAAGCCCTTCTTTACTTTCCCATACAGGTATCACGCCTAACTCCTTCCAAAGGAGCCAAGGACTGGCAGCTGTAGAGAGCAGACAGTCAGAAATTGCTCTTCTCAATTCAGATGCTGGAGCAGGCAGCAAATCCCATCTTAAGTGCTGCAGCAGATCGCCAGAAGACAACCCCTCACCCCTGTGGCTATAAACCAGCAGACAATTACTCTGGGGCTGTAAATATTAATGAAAGCTTTAGTCATCTCACTCTTCTATTTCTCATCAGGGGACAATTCAGATTCAAGCAGCTGAAGTTCCACACAAGTCTCTGCACCTGGCTTCTCCTTCAGGCTGAATCCAAATTTCAAAGCTATTCATCCAATAAAACCACTGTGCCAGCATAAGGGGAGTGTCCTGTTTAGCTGGTGCATGGGAGGAGGAGAGGGAAGAGGTCTTTTAACACTGGTTTAACTTCTGGTTCAACTAACTTCCACTGTCTGTCCATCTGTCCATCCATCTATCCATCCATCCATCTATCCATCCATCCATCCTCACATCTGTTCAGTCCATGCATCTGAATTTTTAGAGGTGTTGACATTTCAAGCAGCTTGGAAAGTAAAATGAGAAAGATAAGATGCCAGAAAGCTCCAGAGCAGCACAACACACACATTCCTTCTATCAGTGCAGCTTCAGCTGCTGTGTAAGAAATACCATTTCCACTGAGTTTATTTATTTATGGACTTTACCAAAAGCAAGGCTGACAAAGTCTCCACGTTAAATAAAACACTGGAGCTGCACACATACTGTGTCAGATAACATCTGAATATTGGAAATGTCAGAGCAGCTGCACCCACTGGATGGGTACAGGAAGATAAAGCCAAGGCCATAATCCTTACAACATGAGGGACTGTGGCTATGGGCCACGTGGATGTGCATGTGTGGATCACAAATACTTGGGAGAAGCTTGCTCATAGATGGACTCTGGATGCAGTAGACCACAGTGGCATTTCCAGGCCTGGCTCATTTGTCAGGATGTAGTTAATGAGCATTCTAATTATTTATCTTAAGATCCACGGTGCATTCAAGTCTGCTTACCAACATGTCCATCTGTTGACTCTTGAATCTGTGTGGAAAAGCTAACTCAAATTCAGGACAAGGGTATTTGTGTGGCAGCTGTACACCCCTCAGCCCACTGCTGAAGATAATATTATCAAAATTTCTAACCCATCTCAGACACACCGTTCTTGAAACGACCTGATATTCTCAGTGTTGCCATCATCACACCTCTGTGCTTCCAGACCTTTACAAGGGAAGATTTAAAATACCATTACTCTGTTTTTTTTTATTTTTCCAAGGAGATAATCCACTTCTTTTAGGAGGCAAGGTGAAATAAAAATCATTCTCTGATACCAAAATCTCCCAAGATAAATGAAATAATTGGGTCCATTTTAATTTTATCCCCTGCACTCCTATTGCACAAAGCCATTAGACTAATGGCCTAAAAAATGTCATACAAAAGGTGACAAGAGGGCAAGAGCCTCTTAGGTAGTGACAGAGGAGGGAGTCTGCTGAGCTGCAGCATTAAACCTGTCATCCTAGTCCTGAGCTGTGCAGCTCAGGGCAGAAGGAATGAAATAGAAGATCTGAAGGACACCTTAACATCCCTTCCAAAATGTCCCAAGCAACAGATACACTGGGACCTCTCTGCACAAAAGGCTCTACCTCTTAAATGGCAACCCTTGGGCTTCAGGGGTTCAGTCAGCAGCTGAGATTGAACATCTCTCCTAGTTAGGGCCAAAGAAATCATAGAATCATTAAGGTTGGAAAAGACCTCCAAGATCAAGTCCAACCATCACCCAACACTACCACCACCACTAAACCATGTCCTGAAGTACCATGTCCACATGTCTCTTGAACCCCTCCAGGGATGGTGACTCCACCACCTCCCTGGGCAGCCTGGGCCAAGGTCTCACCACTCTGCCAGGAAAGAAAATGTTCCTAATATCTGAACGGAAACCTCCCCTGGCACAACCTGAGACCATTTCTTCTTGTCCTATCACTGGTTACTTGGGAGAAGAGACCAACACCCACCTCACTCCAGCCTCCTCTCAGGGAGTTGTAGAGAGGGATAAGGTCTCGCCTCAGCCTCCCCTTCTCCAGTTCCCTCAGCCACTCCTCACCAGCCGTGTTCCCCAGACCCCTCACCAGCTTCACTGCCTTTCTCTGGGCCTTCTCCAGCCTCTCAATGTCTTTCTCATACTGTGGTGCCCAAAACTGAACCCAGTACTCAAGCTGTGGCCCCAGATGGGTACAACAGTAATCTCAGCTGCACAAACCAAGGTCTTGGAGCCTGACTGAGTCTCACCCCAGTCCCATCCTGACTAGCACACTATAAAGCACACACATGAAGAAACCTGCCCTCATTACTCCTTTCAAATCTTTGAAATTTTCACTATCCATGCAGAGAAAATCTGCAGAGGCTGCCAGTCAAGTTTGCTCATCTCTCATTTGTGGTTTTTCTCACTTGGGATCCAGAGCTTTCCTTTGGGGAGGAACAGTGCTTGTCCAGGAGATCTCCCTCAACAGCACATCTTCATGATGGCTGATGGGCACTATGATTTTGGGGGTATCTTTTAGACAGGGTGGCCTTGGCATAACCAAGCCAGAGTGCTATGTCTGGTGGTTCCAGTGAAGCTACAGCAGGTGGGTTTATAATGAACACACAAAGATAAAATTGGTTATTGTTTTTCAGAGCAACAGAAATAATTCATCTTCTTTTGAATCTAAGGGTCTTATCCAAAGGCAGATCTGCTTCATCTTCAGCAAGTTGGACCCAAAGCAAGGAAAGTCAACAGAGAGATGCCAGTGACAACATCAAAGGTTACCTTATTCCTCTCCATAAAAACCTTCCTGAGACAAGGAGACGAAGAGCAACAGACCAGCAAAAGATTCATGTCACTTCCCAAGAGCCAAAACCCAGCAGAAGGACAGTTCTCCAGCTCATGGGGATGGCAAGAACATCATTATTTTCTGACAAGCATGTAACTCAAAGTCCCAAAGGAAAAAC
>NW_008582916.1:0-8449 GCF_000691845.1 Merops nubicus | reverse complement strand
TGATAATTATTAACCTATTTTTTTTTTGGCAACAAATCTGATTTTACATCATTGCTGAGCGTGGTACAATGCAAAAGCACAGGGCTCACCAAGTTTTTCAATACCTTTCACCTCATATGAAGAAAAAAATATAGTTGAGTAAAATTTAGCACGTGACAGAAAACAGCAGTTTTGCATCTGAATGGAATGTTCTGATTCCAACTTGAATAGATATGTTTAATTTCTATGCCTAATGTTCCACTCCTTATCATTTTTAGTATATAAAGACATGGGAATTGCTCCTTTTAAAGGACAGCTAAGTAAGAGTTCCTGGTTCTGAAGCTGGCTCCTCATTCAGGCCATTCATAGGTTCATTATTTAACTATTCCCACATGTGCTTGCAAATTGATTTTTTTCCCACTGTATCTTCTACTATCTTCACAAAAACAGACTGAAATACCCTATTTTTACAGCATATTTAATCTTATAGCATATTTAGCCTTAAATGTTAGCTTTCTACTTCGATTCAGAGCCTTCAAAGGACAGACTTAAAGTTAGCACCATTCTCTCTAAAGCTCCAGAGTAAACCAGTTCCTTCTAGACACTAATATTTCTTTCTTTTGTCTTTTTTTTTTCCCCCCCTAAATATCCTTCCTGGTACTCTTCCCTATCTGCAAAAATATCTGCTGCAATGTTGCATTCTTTAATGCTGTTATAGTTTGTATGTGCTAAAACTAGTATAGGTAATCTTCATTTATCTGGTAATTTATTCCCAAAGAGAGGCACTTGTGCTAGGGATTCAAATATTGCTGTGACTCTTTAAGGCAATCACTCTCAGAGTTTCAGATATTCACTTTTTTAATGGAGATATAGGAAAACTCTGAAATGAGCTGCTTGAAGACTGATAATGCTGAGAACTGTATAATGTGCTTACCTGCAGATGGACTCTCAACTTTCTGAAGTTCTATGCTGCAAAGTTTGGACTTCTTTAATTTTTATTTCTCTTTTTTTTTTTTTTTTTAAATACAGTGGAGGTTAGAATTGCAATAAAGCTTTGGACTGCTGTGACATCTGACCTTTCTGAAGAACAGACTTATTCTGTGGGGATCTGAGAACATTTAAGAGATTAATTCTCTTCCCATTTAGTTCAGTGAATGAAATTCCATTAATTTCAAAGTTGCAGAATCGACCCCCAGCTAAATAAAAATGCCAAAGCAAGCCTTGTAATGCTAATTGGTGTTACTTATAAACCCTGCATTTAGTTTTTATTTTGGAAGAACAGTAAGGCAGTTTACTCAGTACTGACAGCATTCTGTCTTCAAAACTCCTTTAGAAACAGCTCCCTTGCACACTGAGCTGAAAGGAACAATGTTCCTCTTTTCATCTTGCCCCCAAACTCAACTGCAGGTGGTCAATGGGGCCCACAGCTCAAAGTGGCCACTGCATGACTTGTCCTTGTACTGACTGGCACTGGGGCATGGAGTCCCTCTGAGAGTCATTTTTATTAGAAGATGATCAAAAAGTGCCACTCTCCAAGCCACGAGTGTGGTTTTCCCCTCCTGACCACACCACTGCAGCTACCAGTTCCCAAAGCCAAACTAGAGGCTGCCTAAATCAGTTCATCATAAGATGCTACAGCACAATTCCAGTTTGGAAAGGTGGGTTAAGGAGTGTCCTTTGGAGTCAGGCTCAGAACTCTGCCTGGTATCTCCAGCACTGCCCAGAGGAGGAGGCTCTTGTTTCTAGAGTGCAAGCAGTGTCCTTCCTAATCCCCTTCTTTCACTCTCTTTTCTTATCAGCTCCATTCCTCTCTCTCCATTCTCTTCTTGCATTCAACTCAACTGGGACTCTTCATTCCAGGTGCCTTGATCTTATTCACTTTAAAATGACCCACTGCAAAGGGCACGTGGCTGGTGTGTGGGCAACAGGTCTTCCTCCTTCGCCTTAATTCAGACCAGAGAGCTGAACAAGGATCCTTTGTCTCTCAGCTAACATCTCCCAAATACTGGCTGTTGAAGGGAAATCTCCATATTCTTCTCAGTGGGACAATTTCACTAGGTGGAAATACCTGGCTGGTGGTCAGGCAGAGTGATCTCTTGAGAATTTGCTGCAATATTTAAACTGTGGGTTTGAATCCAACACCAGGGCTGAAGAAGTATCAATGATTTTCCAGCAAGCACTCTACTGGAGTTTGTAAGTGTTTATTTCTCTTACACCAAGCAATCTGTTCTTGTCAAAACAGAGAGGCTCCTATGAAAATGCTTCTATCAGCTCCATTTTTTTTCCCTTTCCCCAGAGAGAAATAAAAAGAAAAGCAGCATATTTGGCCATGAAGTGTGCAATCAATTTTAATAATAATTAATAATAGTTTTAATAATAGTCTCAAGTGTCTGGTACACTCAAGCTCTGAATGCTGTTTTGTAATGAGCCACAGCACACAGCCATAGAGCCAACTCTGTCCTGCCTTCTAGGCTGGGAACATTTGAACCCAAGAGTTCTTTTGGTTCCAGCAGCAGAGGCTGAGTTCTAGCTGCAGCTGATGCCTGCAGATGACCTGTGAGGCAGGTGTAAGTAGCCATGATTTGTTACACTTGGCCTCTGAATAAAAGTGGAATTTTGGGAATGTCTAAAGAAAATCCCTTGAGCCCTATTTTAATCACCATCACATGGAGGGAAAAAAGCCTAAACATTAAAATATATACTAAATAAATAAATGAAGGAACTCTCTCTTTAAAACCCCCAAAACTCCACAAACTGGTGAGCAAACCCAAAAACTAGTGTTTTGAAAAGAAGCTTTGAACATTGCACTTGCTCATGACCTCAAATGAGGATCGATGGCATGAGTTTTATGGCAGAAAAGAGCACAAATCCACCTCAGATAGTAGAGAGGAAGCCTAAATATCACCTTTGAGGACTTTGGGTTTGTTTTGATTTATGGTTTGGGTTTGTTGGGTTGGTTTGTTTTTTTTTTTCCCTACCAAGGCTCCAGACATTAATTTATGAACTGGAGCTTTAAACTTGAGAGGTCAATTTAAACAGCAAATGGAAAGAAAATGAGAGCTAATTCCTGTAAAAGGATGCTGACCTTAAACCTTAATGAGGAGACTCCTTGGCCAAATGATCCTTGTGGAGGGTGAAAATTTGTTTGTATCCCAGGAGTCAGTGTGAAAGTTTATGTCAGACAAATTAATGAAAAGTTTGTAGCTATTAAGTTTCTGACTCAAAGAATCACTGTGCATAAAAGTGTGGAGGTCAGGGAACTGTTATAAAAAGTGTTCATCAAATGCTTGCATCCACTTTTGGGGAAGGGGTGCTACAATGTTTTGTGATCCTTAGGATAATATCAATATAAAATTATAATATAATACTAATATAACGCTATAATTATGATACTAATCTATATTTATATTAACATACTGTATATTAGTTAGCATTTTTCAGAGTTCAGTTTCCCTAAATATCAAATTAACATGCTGCAGTGGTGTTGCTTTAGCAAGACTAATAATAAGTGTGCATGAAACTCCTGGATTATTCTGGTCACAATCACACTGGCTGTAGACCTCAGGACTCATTAGAGGAGTCTTTTATGCTTTCCCTTAGAAGTGGGAGTTTGGTAACATACTGTGATTCACTTCTTACATTTAATAACAAAACAAAAACACACAAAAAAAGCTCTGCCTGTGCTTTACTCTTATTTCTGAGGAGCTGTTCCTCACAGAAAATTATAAACCCTGCCCATCGGTATAAACTGATAATGGACTTGCATGTTCTATCACAAAACTCCAGGAAATACTGGTTTTGAAAGGCAGGATGAAAACTGACAGGAATAAGAAAATTAATCAGATAATCCTACGTGCATGTATGACAGATTTACCCCTTCCCTTTCTTGTAGCCTTCCTTGCTTTCCTACAATTCACCAAAAGATTTTCAGCTAAAAAGGCAATTTCTATTTACAGGAGTAGCTGAAAGAATTTAAATAAGTCAGGCTTAAAATAAATATGTGAGATTTCATATATCTCACTGGAACACATGTTAAAATACATCCTTTAAAGAGTGAGAGATGAAGAACCTGCTTTAAAATTGATCTGAAATGAAGGAATTTCTGCATGGGACAGGTGCAGATTTTAAAGGTTAAAGGTCTGAGCCTGCCTCACTTGCACACCCAAAGCTCCCCATGACCTCTGAGCATGCATTAACAATAATATACTCCATTTTTCTTGATTGCTTCAGGTTGCCAAAGGATTTTCTAAATTCTGCCCCATTTACTTGGGAAAAAAAACAGAGACTTGAATAACTTGAGTACAAACCTTTCTGTATCCTCCTGCCTCCTTTTCAGTAGGAAACCTCTAAATAACTGAAAGACAACATCTCTTGAAAGCCACTTTCCTTTATCCCATCTTTTCATACAATTATGCCCTTGATATTTTCTAAATATATCCCAGGTAATTGCTGCATCAGCACAAGATGTTCTTTTTGCTGCACAACACAGACTGTCTTCTGATTGACAAAACCCTTGCTCTGCAGATACAACGTTTGGAAACAACTCCAACCATGTTACTCAAGTGCCTTAAGACACCAGGACACGTTTAATGTTTCTTTCTAACAAATACTTGCTTATTAATCCCAGTTATGCCTTTATTTACAGTCCTCTACTCAATTCATGAATGACTAATTGATTTAAACGATGCAGAATTTCAAATTCTTCTGATGCTGGCAGAGTGGTTTAGATGCAAGTCTCTCTGTAACACTTATTATGCAATTATATCTGCTTGGTTCTGAGGAACACTGCAAAAATATTGGTGATTCCCCAAGTACAGCTATGGGGAGTATGTAGGAGTGCTAATTGTGTGACATGAAGGGAAAAAATGAGGTAAATTCCTGAAGTTCTCTGTTTTGCACATTGTAGGGTGGTGTCACTGCAAAGCAGTATTTGGACATTCCCCTTGTATTCCACTGTGACCCCTAAAACCAAAGAGTGTTGAACTTGGAAGGAGAAAGAGGGACAACTTTATGGCCACACAGATCTATCTGGGGTTCTAGAAGTTCTTCCATCTATTCTGTCTTGCTGAGCTTGAAGATATTTTCCTAACATCCAAATTACTTTGTTTACAAAATGAAAGAGGAGAAAAGGAAATATATATAAAAAAAAAATCAGTCTAAAAGCTGCTGGTGGGTTGTCAGAAGCCAGTTTCTACATGGTACATGCCTTGCACTGCACAGAGCAGCTCAGAGAAATATCCTGCTTAGGATATCCTGCAGTCTTGGGCCAGTCTAACCCACACATCACAGGACAGGAGGAATAGATTGGACATCCTCAGATTTGAGGGGAAAAAACTCTGAAATCAGTATGTAAGCTTATTATTAATCCAATAGAATTTCACTGGCAAAAGAGTTTGTTCATTGTTTAATGCTGCTGAGTGTATCCTGTAATAAGTTTATCAGCAAGGGCTTGTTGTATGCTCAGATTCACAGATCTTGAGTGCTGCTCTGGTTTCACTGCCTGCATTTGATTGAAAAGCTTTGTCAGATTACTTAAAGCCTAAGTACTTTTCATTTGGACATTTTTGTACAGCTACAAGTCATAGCTGTGTCTGGTTTTATTTTCACTGCAGTGATGACTTCCCTTGTTAAAGAAAATAACCTGAGGTTTGTTGCAGGTGGAGGCAGCTAACAGGACATTGACCTAGTCATCTGTCAGAGTGCAAGCAGCACAAAGACAGGAAAACCTTCTGCTAAAGAAAACATTATATACAGCTAAGGGTTATTTTAGCTGAGATGCCCAATATCCTGAATTGTTTGTATAATCCTATTATTTCCTTTGCAATACAGACTATTGTGTCTTCTGATTAGCCTGTACAAATTACAAAAATTACTCTAAGAACTTCAACAGTTACAAGGGACTTCAAAAAGGCTTTCAAAAGCCACTGAATTGATTCCTCGTGATGCTAAACTAAATAGTTAATCCTCAAGTTTCTACTATCACAGCACATGTCAGGATTTTAATTTATTTAGTACTCCAAGAATAAATTAGGGAAAATTATGTCCTATGTTAATCAAATAAATTCGCAGAACACACGTACTTAAGAGCTGTTGGAAAATAAGATTATCAATAAACCCACACAATCTAATCAGTTATTGTCCATGTTAAATGGCTTTGTAACACTTCCAATCCCAAATCTAGACCAGGTACTAAGCACCCTACCATGAAGCAGGTGGAAAAGTTGCTAGGTGAGGATTTTTTTGTTGCTGTTGTACCATTTCCCTGGGCAGCTCCAGTCCCAGTTTCAGCTCTACTGAGCTCCAACTCTGCTCTACTGGGTGTCTCTCTCCCATATCAACCATAAACTTAATTATAAATTTTGGCCAAAGATTAGCCTTAGATAAAGACCTCCAACTACACACCCAAGGACAAAGATCTTGAGGAAAAGCTCTGTGGTGTGTAGCTTCCCCTGGCAGACATGAGTGGGCTGCCCTGTAGCCCTGGGAGTGATGTTCCAGGATTTGTCTCCCTTTCAGACTCAGCCCTAATGATAAATCACTGGCCTTGGTTGAGCCTTAGGCACAGCGTGACACAGAGAAAATAGTTTTCAGGATTCAAACATCTCTGCAGCACAAACTTGCTGTTTGCAGCCCCACGCCAGCTGGAACTTCTGGCTCTGTTTCTTTTCCAAGCTTTGGAAAATCATCTAAAGGCTCATTCCTGCCATTATATAATTATAAATAGTTATTAGATCAAGTCTGCATAGGGAAATGCAAGATAAACCAACAAACTATGCCACTGCACACTGCTTGTACAACAGATTTCTATCTTCTGCCCCACAGCTGAGCTAGTGTGAGAACTGACCCAATGCCTAGCTGTTGATGTAGCTCAGAAGAATGGGGTGTGACTTCATTTGCATGAAAGGATGATGAAAGATCAAAAACATCAAAGTGCAACACAGCAGCTCAACAAAAATCTGGTTCTGCCACGGAAATCTAGTGTTATCTTCTGCCAAAAGAGACAGATGTGACTACTTGCAGTGAAAATGAGTATCTGCCAAAGATTCCTAATAACAACGTAAAATACCAACACCACCTAAACCAACAAGTCAAGGTTTTTGTTCATTTTGAAGAATTATGTCTTATAAAATCTTCACCACTAAAGAGCAAGCTAATTTCACACAGACATGGAACATGGAAGGGTATGGAAAGGTTGCATCACATCTGTAATTAGCATTTTACACTGGATTTTATTATCACTTCTCCAAAGAATTCCATATGTTCATCTGCTTCTGGAAGAGAGAGATTTCTGTTTTGCTCAGTGAATTTGTGTGCTTTAATCAAGATGTATCCACTCCAGCAGCATCTTTTCCAAGCCCTGTTTTCAGAGGAGTTTTGGGAAGTGAATAGGGCTGCAAACGCTTGCTGTTGTGCTGTGTGTCCTGCCATGCAGCTGTGCTCGATGGGACCACAGCTGTATCTGGCTTAGATGTTGGTTTCAGAGCCAGAAACAGAGTTTAAAGGTAATTGAGGGGTCCAAAATTGTGCATAAAATCCGTTATAAGAGAAGAAAACCAACCTCTAGGTCTCGTGGAACTAACAGATTCTTTACTTTCCCATTCTGCTCTGTCTGGAGGTTTATACATTTTCACCTCTAATAGAAAGAACAGGAGAATAATATAACATTTGTCTTGGGTATGAAAGGGGACACGTCTTAAAATCTTTATATTCCCATTTCTTTCTCCTTTTTAACTTTGCTAACCTTGGAAGATGTCCAAATAAATCAGTGAAAATCCTCAATATATTTTAGCATCTGAAAACTAATTCTGATCTCAAATTGAAAATAGAACGTTTCCATCTCCAGATGTTTCTGTACCTGGAGCGAGGCTACACTGAAGATAACCATGGAACAAGGAGTTCTGAGGAACATGCAGAAGGACATCTAAATAGAACTATTTACTGCCCACGATAAACAATTTGATTTTACAATAACATTCCCTTTAAAAATAATATTCCCTGTATTGCTGTTCTGCAACCTGCTAGAAACCATTGTTTCCAAAAAAGAAATTGTTACCAAACAGCAACAAAGGAGCAGGCAGCAGCGATTTTTTTATGTTGATATGATCATTTCCTGATGACATGAACTCTACATGCATCAACTATGAGCATACATGGTCACAGGACAGCATCATCTGTATTATCCAACCCTCTCTTGAATTCTTTGAGTCCTTCTAAGGATAAAAGAGGTTCCTTACAGGTTCAGTGATGACACTCAAATGCTACCAGTCAGAAACAGCCCCCCCCAAAGCTTCCCATGTCTATAATTCTTCTACAAAAGTTTAAGGGTTGTAGCTCCTGTAGATTTACATAAGTGGGGAGCCCAGACACGAGTAGTGCACTAAGAAAACTACTGTCAGTACATCCTGCTGGCTCCAATGAGCAGAAAATACAGGTTTATTCACTTTGCAGGCTGGAATATTCTGGGAAAAAA
>NW_008582915.1:0-809 GCF_000691845.1 Merops nubicus | reverse complement strand
TCAGGCCGAATAGGGAAAATGAATGGGAAAATCTCAGGCCGAATAGGGAAAATGAATGGGAAAATCAAGAAGCATCTCTTGAAGTTAGTTTTAGAAACCAAAATGCCATGGACACGACTCTTACCACTGGCCTTAGCCAGAATACGGGCCAAACCTAGAGGGGATGTTCAGTTATCCCCTTCTGAATTAATGTTTGGAATGCCTTACCCTGTTTATTCTCGGCCGGGTGGGGAGGTGGAGATTAATGATGTGTATTTGAAACAATATGTGGTCAGAATACTGTCTTTTGTAAAATCTCTTTGGCAGGAAGCTCAACTGGCACAGACTCTGCCTTTGGATTTTGCTGTCCATAATTTTCAACCAGGAGACTGGATTCTAATCAAGGAATGGAAAGAAGTACCTTTGATGGCAAAATGGCATGGACCTTATCTAATTAAATTTAATATTTATTAAATTAACAAAAGGCAAGCAAACAGCGCTGGGTGCACCGGGAGTCTCTGCTCAGCCAAGACGCACACCCCATACAATCCCTGTCTTCGGCTTTTATTGTCCCGGTTCATACATATCCATTAACAGGTGGGTCCATGTAAATTAATTCCAAAAAAAATAGGTCTTCTTTGCATTATGTTCTTTTCACCTTTTGGGGTCGTCTTTGCTCCCACCTGGTGCTCGTGGAATGTAGTCAATAATCCTTCTTGGTTCCTGGTTTTTTATTACTTCAGGCTCCACACAGGCGCTTTATAAACTCTCCTTTGTTTAACATTAAGTGGACGTTAACAGACTCAATGCAAGCTAGCCAAAACAGCACA
>NW_008582914.1:12904-13817 GCF_000691845.1 Merops nubicus | reverse complement strand
GAATGTGTCTGTGAGTTAAAGCAGAGGAGCTCCTCTGTGGTCTCCTCTCATCGCCGAGATGAAGAAGGTGGTCTGGGGTTGGGTCCAACGATAACCCAGCACTAATGCGGCTCCTCGCTAGCTAGGAGGCCTGCAGAGCTGTGGGGCACAGACTGCTCTGAATGAAAAATCTACCTTAGCCCTAACATGCTTTCACTGCTAATTCTCTCTGCTGGCTTTGATTAGGGTTCATGTCAGTATGAAAGCAGAGCTTTTATTCCTGGGCAAATTTTGCCCCAGTTGTCCAGAGATGTCCCAGAGAACCTGAGCAGAAGATCCTTGAGCTAAATCCCAGCAGCCCACTGTTTTGGGGGCCTCCTTCGGAGCCCAAATGAGGTCAGAAGTTAAAAAGTGAGCTTGTCAGAAATGCACTTGGGAGCATCAGGTATCAAACTCACAACTCTGCAGCAGAGGCAGATTGACACTGAGGGCCTGGGAAACACGGAGGAGCTTAGGCTTCAGCCCTGAACTGCTGTGACCACGGGGAAGTCACTGTCCCTGGAGAAGACTCCATTTCCCCGCTGCTGTGTCTCGAGACTGTAAGTGATGTGGGGAGTGACTGCCTCACACTGCCCAGCAGGATCTTGGCCAGACAGAGTGACAGCTGGAAGCTCCAACACGTATCTGCTTGCTGCAGAGCCCGGGGAGCCGTGCCAGCTTCGGCGTGCTCCTCACGGCGCCCACAGCCCCTCCGCTGGGGAGCAGAGAGGTGGAGAGGGGAAACGCCGACCAGTAGTTTCCAAGAAAAAAGGACAGAGAATGGTGGGGAAGTGGGGACAAGCAGAGACTCAGTTCTGCCTTTGTGATTTTGAGTCACCCGGGGTATTTATAGCCTGGAAATGTACTGTGGGCACTCAATCACCCGCGCGCAGCC
>NW_008582914.1:0-12873 GCF_000691845.1 Merops nubicus | reverse complement strand
GGCCCCCCCCAGCCGCCGGCACAAAGGGCGGACGCGCGAGGGCTGGGACGCAGCCAGCAGCTGTGCCCAGAGGGGCGGCGCTGGGTCACCGCTGCCAGCTGGGCCCTCGGGGCTCAGCCGTCTGGGTGGAAGCAATCTGTGGTCTCCAGTCCCTGGTATCTGTCCTCCTCTGCCAGGTGTCCTCTCTCCACGCTGCTCTCCCTCCACAAGTTGATGGTTGGATGTGATGATCTTAGAGGTCTTTTCCAAGCTTAACGATTATTCTAAGTGTGTATGCAGCTGCTGGAAGGCACAGAGCAGCAACAAACCCGACAGCTCTTAATATTCTGCAAAAGCCCTGTCCTTACAGCTGGGAGGACCTAAAGGCAGCTCTGAACACAGGAACCTGGCAGGAACCATGCTTGCTTGGCCCACCAGCAGCTCCTCAACCGCTGGAGGTTCACACAGTCTGAGGTATGCATTCAGGTAGACATGCTCTCTGGAGGCCACCTACCCAGGCCTGAAGAAAAGACTCACCCAGTCAATGAACTTTGCATGGGTCTAGTCATTACTGCAGTTCTGCTGAGTCTGCAAATCCCATGCTCAGCCAGAAGGGATTTGAGCAGAGTGCAGGAAAATACAGAAATAAAAGCAAGGGCAGTTTCCAGTTAGGGATTTCCATCCACAAACCCATGAGAGGTGCTGGGTCTACAGAAGCTTTTATGGGCCTGATTTTCTGCTGGCTTTCACCTGGCTACTGCTCTTCCAGTGTGAGAGCTGAAGAAGACCCCCATGTTTTTTTTACAGGAAGGCAAAAGGTTAGTGTATTAACATGAAAACAGGATTACTACCAAGTAGCTCTCACAAACTTGGGAATGGTGCCCAGGGGGCTGAGATCCTGGAAAGACCTTCAGAACTTCCTGGGGGCACTCAGCATTATTTACTTTCCAGCAGGAAAACTGGAAAAAATGCCAAACAAAGAGCTCCAACAACCTGACACCAGCCTGGGAGCTGCTCAGCTACTGCAACTCCCTGAACAACAGGAAACACAGACAGTGAACTGTGTACTGCATCAGGAGGACTTAAGGAGCAGAAAGGTATCTCTGCAGGCAAGGCAAGGAACCCCACAGCAGGCTGCTCTGGAGCCCTGTGAGCACTGCAAGTTTTAACCCCTTGATGGACATCTTCCATGCAGGAAAGTGTGCCTTTTAAGAGACAGGAAGGATGCAGTGATGCAAAGCTGATCTACCAGAGCACTGTGAGTTCAGTTTCAAAGCATCTGTGCTCTGAGCTGGACCCTTGCCCTGTCAAGCACGGGAAGGTTATTCTCTGGTGTTACACAGCTCAACACAGTCAGGTTTGGTAACTCCATGTGATGCTTCACAGTGGACATTTAATTGACTGCAGCTGTTAATTATAGTGATACCAGCAACTTTCCCCTCCTGAAGAGTTTATCTCCTGAGCAGCTTCAAGCTCTTTGCAAATGATCAGTCCTTGCTTTGCTGCTGGAGTGACATTTAGCACCATTTTACACCCAGCTCGCCCCATTCAGATTGATATAGGAGTTTCAGAGAAGTACAGACAAGTTCCTGACTCTTCTTCCCTGGTCCTTCTGTTTTGATGCTCTAGCTCTCCTCTGCATCAGCTTCTCTCGGGTTTCTGTCATAGGTTATGTCTTCTTCATAACAAGAAGGTGCTCTAAGCCACAGAGAGAAACCTCTACGTCCTCACACTAGCATGGTGGAGAGTGCTAGGGAATAGCTCTTTTGAGCCTGGGACACCAGAGAGGCAAGGCAGATGAGCAATCTGTGAAGAGGCCATCCTGCCTCAACACTGCTGAAGGACATCACCAACGCCCAGCCTCAGTTCTCCTGGGGATCTGCACTGGCTCAGTTCTGTCTGGGGGCTCCTTCACAAACACATCTGCCTAGGGATGAGCTGGGTGCCAGGGGGTGATTACGGCTGATCCTGTGATGAGAGGTCTCAGCTGGACAGTGAGAGGCTGCAGATGACATCCTGGGGCCAAGGAGGAAACGAGCAGTGGTGATGAGAAGGGGGAGGCTGCTGCCTGTGCTGTTTGTGGGACAGACACCTGGACACACAGAGAGGCTCAATGGAGATGACCTTCCCTTCTGCAGTGCAGCTGCTGCCTGCTCCCTGTTAGACCACAGCCACAGCCCTTCCCACCGTGCTCTCCCCACTCGCAGCACAAAGGACCTACCTGATGACAGAAGACTCCCACTGCTGCCACTGATGATTTTGCCTTTGCTCCCCATGTTGGCCAGCTTTGAGGTCTTGAGGGTTCCAGTTTCGGTCAGGTCAATCGCTATCTCGCTCAGGCTTCTTGCAGCATGAATCTTGGACTGGACATGGACACAGGAGTTAGTAATGACCCAGCATTTCTTCAAAGCTTACAGAAGGAAAACATCCTTTTGCTGTGGCAGGCCTCCACAGCAAATTTGGATTATTTTACAAGAACAGAAGTGATCTGGCACAGTATTCATGGCTACACTTTTCACATTCTTAAGTGGGTGCAAATCTGGCATTGCTTCCTCTTGTTTGTTATCTTCTTTGCTTTGCCATGGACGTTTTTCCCTCTTAAACAAACGACGTATGGAGTCATCGAGTTACCACACGTGGTAAGAAACCTTCAGAAATGCCAACACAACAAACTGCAAAGCCCAAAGGCTAAAGACCATCTCTAGCATCTAAAGGAAGCCTGGAGGGGCCTTTCCAAATCTACAGTGAGCTTTGGAGCAAGACGTAGTGAGGACATGGCTTAAATGGGCTGCCATAAGAAGCTGGAAGAAAGTACTGCCAAGAAGACATGTTCAGGTTATGGTCCAGACTAACAGGCTGCATGCAATGTCCCTTCTGTGAGGGACTTCTTCAAGGCAGAAATCATTCAGGGCAAGGGGATTAACAGCACACCTAAACAGAACAGAGCAGCTGCTTGCTGGACTGGCTGCACTCAGTCCTAGTGGCTGCCTTGCCTCTGCAAGACAAACCCCACCATTAGCAGCTCACCATCTATCTCCAGTCCATTCTCCTGACAACACTTAACATGAACAAGAGAATCAAGAACATTGACCAAAGTTGCTGGGGATGGCGCTCAGGTATAGCCCTAGGACTACCAGGAAGATGAACTCTACATACAAGGGTGTCCTGGGTAGCCACAAGAATTTTTCAGTCCTTTTTCTGACCAGGACAGCCTGAGGATCACCTTAAAAATAGCAACTGCCACATCAGAACAGTCTCAAAGCCTCTCTAGTCCTCTGTGTCAAATACAGGGAAACATTTCATTAAGCCATTGGGGAATAATCTGCCAACATGGAAAATTTTATTTCAACTGCCTCTTTCGAAATAATGCTGATACTCTTATACTCTGAGCTGTATTTTAGGTATTGGTTGTTGAATCCACTTCAGGTAACAAGCCAAGCTAACAAGGAGGGAACTGACAACCAGGAAGAAGCTCACTGTCTGTAACACAGCACACAAAGATGACTGCTATTTCATCCCCAACATGGAAACCAGCTTCTTGCTCGCTGACCCTCCTCTGAGCTCCTCAGTCATGGATGGAGGGATGCTGGAGCTCAGCCCATTGCCCAAATCTTGCAAATCTCACGCTGCTGAGCTTCAGTTAGCCTGTCCTCACAGGGCCACTGACCTGCTATTTCTATTTCCCAGAATCCAGAAAGCTGCTGAGACATTGTGCTGAAGTTCTCCAGCTGCACAGACTTTCATTCAACAGGATGGTGAAGTCCACAGTTCCCCAGAGCACTCACCTCTGCACCTTCTCAAGAGCAGGAGAATCTCAGCCCTAGACATACAGTTCATTGTGACAGTGCTAACAGCTCAGAAGCTAACTGACATCATGTACCAGGGTATGATCTGTTCCCACTGGAAATACCACGAGATGGGAGTACAAGGAACACTTGCCATGGTGGGATTTTCAGTATTACTTCACACCCTCAAGAAGCAGAAATCATTTTAACAGAACTAAGGCTGAACTGATGGTTGAACGCTCACCACGCTGAGCTTCACTTTTAGCTGTTACTGATTTGCTGTGGGACTTTGGGAAAGACACTTAAGGTTAAGTTCTTAGCAATCCTCTACCTCTGTTTACACATCAATGAAACAATAAGGGAAGCAAAACGTCTCCCTGATGCACACTGTATTTTTAAGATTAATTTAAGACTTCAAATGAAGACAGCACTGGGAGAGCCTCACACTGAAAACACCCTCAGAAGCATTATCACCATTTAATATTCTTGAGTATTTATAGGCTCCATCATTACTGTTCAGAGGTAGCCAACTGCCTCACGAGCTTATTTCCACAACCACTCCAAGAACAAGGGATGTGCACTTACTCATTCAAGTGC
Source organism: Merops nubicus (assembly GCF_000691845.1). Taxonomy (NCBI): domain Eukaryota; kingdom Metazoa; phylum Chordata; class Aves; order Coraciiformes; family Meropidae; genus Merops; species Merops nubicus. The sequence continues at coordinate 8,512 of NW_008582914.1, read as the reverse complement.
AGAGGCTGAACTACCTGCCAACACATCAGAGCAGATCAAGCAGCCAGTACCAAACCTCTTAAAGTAATGCTACAACCAGTTAGACACATCTCATTTTCAGCACTTCCTCCCCAAAATCAGCCCCAGGAGTAGGACAGCACTCCTCTAGCTTCCTGGATCTGACATTTCTGGTCAGAAACAAGGTCTGTGAAACATATTCTCCAAATAGCTCTGGAAGGTTAGTTCTAGGTGAAGAGGAAAGTCACTGCTTTTATCTAAGCAGATTTCCTGCTACTGAGGTCTTGATAAGGAGCCTGAGCATGAACTGCTGTCTGGCTGCAATGCCAGATCTTTGGAGGTAACAAGATGTCAGACTGCTGCTGTCCTGGTGATTTATCCCCTGCAGGTGTATACATGCTATATGACCCTACACACATGTAGGGTTGTGTATATACTTTGTGTAACCCCAGGAACAGCCATCCTGATCAAATGCAGCATCTGCCTAAGCCAATATCCTGGCTCCTTGCAGCAGCCATCTGAAAAAGGTACAAAGCCCATATCTTCACAGATAGATCTTGCCCTCCTGCTCTGTGGGGCAGTGGTTTTCCTCTATTTGTGGGACAGTTACAGCAAGAAGGCCTGTAGTTTATTTCCACTCATGCCCAGACTGCAAATTAGGGCACACTCCAGCCCTACCTGTTTGACTAGGCACCAACTAAAATGCTGAGTGAAGACAACTCAGCTGGAAGCTCTTGTGGTCCTGGCCGGCACACCAAGCCAGCAGTGCCTGGAAGTGTGCCCTGCATAGAGCAAATGAGAAAATGATGTAAGACCAAAGCCTGGCATCCCTGGAGTGAGGAGAGGAAAAACAAACCAGAAGAGAGCAGACAGGGGCTCAGCAGGGCAGAGTGAGCTTGCTCTGTACAATCCAAACCTGCTGAAGCTGCAGGAGAAGGTTTTGGATCTGACCACAGCTGTGCTAGCAGTGCTCTGCACTAAACAGTGGGAATGGAGCATCTCCTGAAGGGAATGGGGTTACTTCTCCACTGCTCAGCCCCTGCTGCCTCTGCTCCCTGCAGCAATGCCAATCACCGTGGGGTGGTCTTGTGCTTTGGACAACCACTCATCAGGGGCAGGAATCAGAGCAGCAGCTCATTCCATACAGGCCACTGAGCAGCAGCCGGCGTGAGGCCTGGGCTAGACCGTCCTGGCAGCACAATGGTGGAGAGCTGGATTACATCCCATCAGTGTTCCCTCGGGCCCCGCAGGCCTTCCAGGCTCAAAAATCTTCAAGCACTTAGTGCAGACCTGCCAAGTCTCATTTACATAGAGGGAGACTGGCTCATTCTTGAGTCATTTCAAAGCATGGGGCCAAACTGATCCCCAGTGTTGTTCTGACAGGGCCAGGGGCTGAAGAAAAATCCATCAGTGAAAGGCAGGAGTATATGGACACTAGGGATGAATTTACCCCTCTTCCTTGCAGCAATGGGTCTTTGCTGCAGGTGATTCTTTGAAACCCTTGGCCTATTTTCTACCGGTTCATTCAGCCAAAAAGCTTTGCACTTGGAGGAACATGCTGTTGGAAATTCCCACAAAATGAAACTTCTCAAGGCTTCCAGGCCAAACGTTTGATTGACTCAATGCAGTCAACAGAGCAAAGACATGCCTTGAAGTCCTGCTGCATCTGTCTCCTGAAAAAAAGGGAAGCTGACAGGAGCTCTGCACGCTGCCACGTTCTCTGGGAAAGCTGGGGATCTTTTCAGTCTCCACGTTACGCTTCGATTGCGGGGAGCGACAGAGCAGCGGGGAGCAGCACGCTGGGAGCTTGGCGAGCTGGCAGGAGCTCAACAGAGTCAGGCTGCAAAGGAGGCTGGGACCTCATCGCGTTGCAAAAGTGTCAGAATACAGGCAAGGCTCATCTTTTCTTGTTAAAATCAGGTGAAGGTTTTCCAGTGGAGCTGTGCAGAAGGCCCGGATCCAGCTGGTGCCCAGTTATGTGAGTAGCCCAGAGTTTAAACTCACTTTATCACTATGTCATATCTCCTGCCATCTAATCTGCATCACTGGAGTGAGGGCTCAGCTGCAGTGAGCTCCTGCAGGCTTTTTCTTCTAAGTTTGTTTTTATTTTTCTTTCTTTCGTCAAAACGCTATGAAATGCCAAGTTTGGACATGAAAGGAAGGAACATCTAAGTTTTGCTTTGAAGTTGGGGATTCAACTGAAGTAGGGGCTGAGATTTAAGGGGATGCAAACCCATGCAACCTTCAACTCAAATAAATGTTTATCTAAGCCCTTGAGAGATGAAATGAAGACATTTCACATCGCCTGACTCTGGAAAATGTTTTACTGGTTTTCAAAAGCAAGAGTACAGTGTCCTGAAATGACCAGCAGGATGAATTGAACAGATAATGGATCTATCCATCTTGACAATGTCATGTCAAAGACGAGGACAACAGACTAAAATACCAGCTCTCTTAAGAGAAAGGGACAAAAATATTTGTATGCCTTAACTTCAAAGCCTCAGCGTGACCATTGTGCCAAAGCACACTGACATGGTCACAGCCGTGACAGGCTGACAAACGAGGGCTGAAGGGGTGGTGCTGTCTGCAGGAGTGTGAGAGAGGGGAGATCAGACTGAAACACAATCTGCCAACAACAAAAGAAGTCACTGAAGGGAAGTCCTGGGCATTTCAGAGACCCAGTTTCTTACCAAAGAAATGGGAGGAGGAGGAGGGAATCTCCTTTTGTTTGTTGGTTGCTTGTGACCTAAATACCTTGCAGCTAGATCAGCAACTCCATCTGGCTAAAAGTAAAAAAAAAATAAACTTCTGTTTGTTTGCTGAGTTGGTTTTGTTGAGAGTAAACCAGAGAGGACTATGTGCTGCCCTGGTGGTGCTGAGCAAAGGAGGGGGGCAGGGAAGCATTACTTGGTATCGGGTGAGTGCCCCTGTGTCCATCTTCAGGGCTGGCACGTAGGCAGGGGCGGGCAGACAGCCCCGCACCTGAACCCCACACAGCTCACAGCAACTAAGATGAACCCCGTTTCTTCTGCGTCAGATGGGACGTGGCCAAAGTGAGAGCAACCATGTGTTCTGCCCAAGGCATCCAAAAGTCCTACTCTGCAACGAAGCCACAGAGATGATGATGGTGGGGAAAGCAATGTCAGAAGGGTTTAGAGTGAGCTGGACTAATGGCACACTGATGGCCCTCCACAAAATTTCAACAAGCCAGCTCAATTCATTTAACTGGCAGAAGAATAATGCAGCAAAGAAAAACAGGGAAAAGAAATATTTTTTTCTGCCAGTTTAGTGGGCTCAGCTGGCTCATGAAGGGACCTGATATGGCCAGGGCCTGTGCAAGGGAAGGAGCAGCCCCTGCCTGAGAATGGGACACTGCTAACAGCAAGACGTTGTTTCAGCTATTTGGAGCAGTATCACCCTGCACTCTCCTGCCTTCTCACCAGAAACAGGGGGCAATGCAGGCCACTGTGTAAGAAGGTGACACTCAGTACAGACTGTCTTCTCTGGCAAGCTTTACATCAGCACGGTCATACAGTGGGGTGTCTGCATAAGAGGTTTTTCTTATGCCTCAAAGTAATCTCAAAGTTATCTTCTGATGCTCTCTCTATGCCTAGAATTACTGTTGATGAAAGGAATTGGAGGGACAACACACACTCCTCTGGTTTCAAGGTGGTTTCTTTTGTGTATTGAGCAGCCCTTTGTGCAGACAGCTCCTTCTGGCCAGGCTGCCAGAATCCTGCCCCCCTCCTTCTGCTCTGAGATTCTGTGCAGAGAGAGACCTAATCTCTCTACCCCTAATTTCTAGGAAAATACAACAGTAAAAAGCAAGGGACAGCAAGAAAGATTTGGAAACAGGTATGAAGTGTGAACTCAGTTATTGGAAGCTGCCCTAACTTTATGACAGAGTTCCAACAACCAGAAGCCATGTGGAAATCATCCAGACAGGGACACGATCCTATCTGCTTGCAAACTTTGGCTTCTCCAATTTGGCCACAGTTTGGTACAACCTTTCCCTCAATCCTCGCTCCTGTAGATACGAATTTGATACAAATTTCCTCAATCCAGCCAAAGCTAGCAGGCATTTTGAGTCAGTTTGCCTTTTTTAGATCTCAGCTGGAAAGGGAGGGCAGGAAGGGAGACATCATCTGGACTTGACCTTGCTGGGACTACGGGGAGTGAGAAGGACTCACCCACCACAACACATACGTCCCACTTCCAACATGCTTACCTTGCTTTGCTTTCTGTCCAGGTAGAACTGGTGTTGACTAATGGCCATAGCCCAGATAGACTTGATCAGTGCTGGGCAGGCGTACCACGTGTGCACAGCGATGCCACTATGCCCGAAAGTCCTCCTGGTCACAGACGCCCTGGAGAGGAGAAAAGAATAAACTATGGTTACACCAAGGTTTCCTTGGATTGTTTTCCATGGTAGAACCTACCACAGACCTAACAGAAGAAGCTGCTGTCTTTACTGTGCACGCCCTTGTGCTAATGGGAAAGAATGCCCAGAGAGCAGCAATAAATAAATAGCTCATCCAGCCAGGAGAGCAGTTACTTTAAATAACTCCTCCAGTTAGCAAGCTCCAGAGGACTAACAGTAAAGACCATCCAGTCTGTCCAGTTCAGGTTGTATTCCTGGGCTTGGCTGAGCTGACGCTGACCCAGAGGAGACAATGCCAAAGCACGTGTGAATCCTCTGTGTCTCATTACATGCTGAGACATCTGAGGCCAAGTCCTTACAGCTTCCACCACCTCTGGCTTTGAATGGTGGCTCTTAAATACTAGGACTCAGGTGACAAGTCAGGATCCACAGGATCAATGGCTGCTTCAAACAAAGTTGTAGAAACTCTTCAGGTACCTTGTTTTCATCCCTTGTAGAGACAGAGCAGGACTTGCCACATGGTATGGGAAAGGTGAGTTGTGAGGCTCAGAGAGGGCTGCCTAGGGCCCTGGAGAGAAGAATGTTACTCAGCAATTAGCTGAGTGAGTGTAAAAACAGGAAAAATAAGCTAAATGTTTCCTCTCTAGGACTCCCAATTGTCCTCAGACATTAGCAGAAACCAGAGGTTAGGTTTCCCTATGCTTTCACAGCTGTAAGAACTGCTTGATCATTCCTCCCCAGCCCTCGACTCCAGCCCAGCAGCAGAGCCCCTGGCACTGGCACACCAGCACAGCCGGCTCGCAGCGACCGGGTCTGTAGAACCACTCCCACTGCAGGGACGTGGCACGGGCTGGAGTACACCAAGCCACTGACCTACAGAGCCCCAGCTAAACCAGGTCCTCCTCTCCAGTCTGTTAAAAAGAGTCTTGTGGTGAAGCATGACTATGAAATGAATGTGAGCATGGGTACAGAGGCTAGCTCAGAAAGGTGCCACTTTTGCTACAGCCTTTCACACAGGGATGAGGACGGTGAAAAGGAGCCAGAGCAAGAGACAGCCTGGGGAGCAGGGAGTGCTATGGGGGGACTGTCATGGTCTGCAGCCAGCAGGCACTGTGTGATGCAGATGTGGAAGGGACACTGTAGGACAGTCCAGGAGCTCTACTATGCAGTGCAACGGACAGTCGACTCTTTCACCAGCACTTGAAGTCCTCAAGCCTGCCAAAAGCAGTGGTTCCTCTCCTGCACCTGCACTGGCCTCCTCTCCTCTGCTGCTGTGGGTTACTGCCCTGTCCAAAACTGGACACGGTCAAAGAAGTTGTGATAGAGCCAGGAATGAAAGAAAAGCAAAACTCTGCAGCAAAAGGGGAAGTGCTGGCCAGGTTCAGCCTGGGAGAGGGCTGACAGCTCTCCTGTCAGGGCCTTTTCAGTGCTACAAAATGTGTAAAGTCAAATTGTGAAGCTACAAATCGGAGTGAAATTTCTGAGAACACAACTGTGGCCAATGTAAACACAACCTGAGCCAACTGAGATCTCATGTTTCAGTGGTACTCTACTGAGTCCTTTCCACACAACTGCAGCAGAAGACCTTGTTCCATTCTGAGTACTGTTGTGAGAAAACTCTCCAGAGATGCGCCAGGACAGCAGCTGAGGGTCCTGATGAGGATGGCTGCTGGGCTGCCTCATGCCTGTCACTGCACAGGGAATGAGGGCTGTGCTGAGAGGTGCTCTTGAAGCTGAGGCTGGAGAGGGGATCCAGCTCTGGATGCTGTATGTTGGTCACAAACCACTGCAGCACAGTGGCATACAAGGCTCTAAGGCATTAAGGCACTCAGAACATGGGCTAAAGCCTGAATTCTGGTGTCATCTTTTTCAGTTGAAATGCAGTTACTCATTTTGAACACTCAGAAACATAGCCTGCAAGCCATTCATCTTCTCATCTTAAAAGCAGTCATTTCCATTTTTTTTTTCTTTTTGGGATCTGTACATGTTTCCCATCAAAACTTGGCAGTGCTGGGTTAATGGTTGGACTCCATGATCTTAAAGGTCTTTTCCAACCTAAACGGTTCTATTATTCTATGAAAACTGCAGACCCTGTTAGAAAATCTGCAGACTTAGCTGGTCAGAGCTGTGGACTTGCTTTTCACAGCTGTCTTTTGGGGATCTGTGAGAGATGGCCCATGGGTGTTTTTTTCTGTGACTTCCCTCCATGAATGCTGCATGCTCTATAGAATTAACCCTGCCTATCCCCCCTAAAATGTATCACTTCCCTCCTTCATGGGATAAGCAGCCATGATGCAGAGAGGTGAAATGGCTTGTTCAGGACAGGAAGCCACAGGCAGAGGCAGAGCTTAAAAACATACGTTGTGCTGCCCAGCCCTGGCCACAACCAGGCAGCCGTGCCTGCACTCCTGTGAGCGTGGCTTCGCTGACTCAGGCTCTGGTTTGGCTACATGGAGAGGAATGTGGAGCCAGCACTGTTGGCTACTCCTCCACCTCCACACGCCAAACGACTCCTCGCAGGAGTCCATCCCACTTGGCTGGGACACGACAACCCAAGCTGTGTTCCCACCACGCCACTGGAACGTGCCTTGCTGCTTTACAGCCAGATTACCAGTTCGACCTGGATGGTGGTACTCTCTAGATACAAAAATCAAGCAAATTAATTCCCTTGTAGTGAGAAAGCACTAGGCTGACAACCTGGGCCAGGGTTTTGCCTTCCCAGTGTTGATTCAGAGAAACAACGCAGTGGAATAAAAGATGGAAGTTCCTTTTCTGTGTCAGTAATGCAAATGAGAGAAAAGGTTCCTCTGTATGGTCACATTTCATGCCCGATATTAAGTTGTAAATAGCATCATGATTTTAATCTCCCAAAGCTACTTGGTTGCTTTTCCTTGCAACTGCTGCTCCCAGGAAGCAGCCAGCCCAGGCGTTGAGGGGCTTCTTGCTGCTGGTTGCTTGCAGCACGCATTTCCAATGCCCTGCCTGCTGCTGGAGGCTGCGTGGGGGAAGGACTGCACCATCCCCAGCTCCTGCTGCTGGAAGATCTCCCAGCGTATTCTCAACTTAGGGAATTTCCTCTGCTAGATTTGATGCGACTATTTACATGCTTAATACCAAGCAGATGCTTCGAGGCTCTGCTGACCCAGAGCTGCACAGTGATGGGAGCTGCTCTGCTCAGTTTTTGCTTTAAAAAATATGCACCTACAGGGACAGACACCATTGTATTGGTGTGACCACGTTTGTGTCAGGGCAACAGGCACAGAAACTGCATGCAAAATTCCCCTCATAGAAGTACATGTATTAGCAGACAGGCACGGGAAACAGGTGAAACAGGCTCACAGCTGAGGGATCAGCAGAACACGCTGCTACCAGCGGCACAACAGATCAGCCTGGGAAGAGAGCAGATTTCCATCAGCCGTAGCCGTGCTCTGCAACTCGGGCGCCACTTGTAGCGAGAACAACTCACAGAGCAAGGCACACGGCAGCCACTGCCTGCGGCCACCAGCCACCGGCAGGGCCAGCGAGGGCTGCACGATGCACCCATCAGACGCAGCACAGTCGCTTGGACTCGCTCTCTCCCATGTTAGGTTTCTAAAGTAAGAAAAAAACGACTCCTGTGCCAAAAAGACTGATGGGCTTTCATCCAGGCTGCCGGTAAAGCTCTGGTACCGTGCCATTCCTTTCAGTTGTACTACTGAATATTTATTTACAAGGAAGCATGTGAGTACAAAATCTGGCGCCCATCTCCAGGCTCCAAGTGCAACGCGGGGACAATGCAACCCCCGGCAGGCTCGGGGGGCGACGGCACTGCAGCCGAGGCACCTGAGCTGTGCAGCCCCGGGGGGGCAGAACGTGCCAAAACAGAGGGAAGGGGGGAAAAAAAATACCGTTAAGAGCTGAGGGGAAACATCCTCAAAATCACCCACCCGAACCCAAAATGTCCCGCTGGAAGGAAGCAGCAGCCCCCGGCTTGGTAGCTGCTGCTCCTCGCTTACGGGTTCCCGAACACCGAGCGCAGCAAGCCCAGTGCCGCGGCGGGGAGAGCGCGGCTCGGCACCGCAAAGCCCGGCACTGCTCAGCCCGGCTCGTCTCGTCGCTCACCTGCGCGGGTCGTGCACCTCCACTGAGAACTTC